>NC_051437.1:29084476-29107095 GCF_001649575.2 Kryptolebias marmoratus
AAAGTTCTGACCCTGTCAAAGTTCTGACCCGGCCCGTGTCTCCTGCTCTCCCAGGCCCACTTCGAGCTGGCCTTCGTGGTCCGGTACAAACCCGACGAGCAGCCGTCTCTGCGGCCGCACCACGACGCCTCCACCTTCACCATCAACATCGCCCTCAACCAGGTGGGCGTCGACTACCAGGTGAGCTCCCAGCATGCACTGCAGCCGGGTCCAAACGGGTCGAGTTCGGGTCGTGTTCCGTTTAATTCCCCGCCGTTTTCCGCTCTTATTGTGGAAACCTTTCTGCTCACTTCCTGTTTGTCGGAAAATCTGATATTTAGCTGCAGAAACTCGAGTTAAAAAGTTACTTTTTTTCTGTTTTTTCTCGTGTTTTCTCATTTCTCTCATCTGTTCGACACCATATTTTAAAAGATAACTCAGTTTTAACGCACTGAGAGTCTGATTGATGTTGTTTTTAGTGAATAATCAGATTTAAAGAGTTCGGATGTGTGTCCATGTCCCCGCAGGGCGGTGGCTGTCGGTTCCTGCGCTACGACTGCTCCATCCAGGCCCCCCGCCGAGGCTGGGCCCTCATGCACCCGGGACGCCTCACCCACTACCACGAAGGCCTACCCACCACTGCCGGCGTCCGCTACATCGCAGTGTCCTTCGTGGACCCCTGAGCGCCACTTCCGCCCAGACCCAACGCCGTGGAAAACGTTTCTGCGTCACACTGGGCCCCGATTATCTTTGTTTTATTTTCCACTGAGCTGAGGCATCATGGGAACTTTATCATGATGGCGTTTTAAGGACCTTTTCTAAATTACCAACAGGAAGATTTTTTCCACTTTCTCCTGAATCTTTCACCCGAGTTCTGATCTGTTAAATTAGAGACGTCGGAGCTGGGAACGACGTCCGGAACGAGTCGACAGGAGTCCAGTTATTGAGCTGCTCGAAAAAGGAAAAGTGTTTCATCCTCTAATCTCGCCGAGCCATGACCGTTAGAGACACTAACCTGTCAGAAAAGCTTTTATTCACTCTTTGAGACTCAGGCGAGGAAGTTAAGAGTCCTCGCAAACGCCGTGAGACGATCTGGAGACAACCTGGAGACATTCTGGAGACTGTTTCCAGCTAATCAGTTTCACCTGGAGTCACTCAGAATCGATGCTTTCAGCACGTTTAGTCACAGTCTCTTAATTTGATCTCCATCTGTGCTCAGACCGTCTCAGACGTTTCTTCTTCTGACTCAGAAACTAACCCGAGAATGTTCTGAGACTCCTTCTCGAGTCGCTGCCAGGTCACATACGGCTTTAAGGGGATTTCTGCTGATTTCTCCACGTCGTTTGTTGAATTTGTCAGCAGCTGCAGCAGGATTATCGTTCCCATGTGTGAGAAAGACGATGCAGGTTTCCCAAAACCCAACAGAGCCTGATTTAAAAACCAGGAACGATTTCTGTCTGTAAACTAACTCATGAACTCGAGTCGACGTCATTCCCAGCTCCGCCTCCAACTTTTGATGTAAAAAATAATTTTTGTTCCAGCAATGCATTGTGGGTAACGTAGTTTGCTCTAATCAGGGATTAGACGTCTTATTTTGTTTCTGAAGTTGTATTTTAGACGCTCCGGAGTCCCAGAAGGACTCATCTACTTCCTGTTTCCTCCCGTTCAGCCGCCGTCGTCTGTAAAAACGATTCCGTTTGGTCTGGAGGTTTGATTGTAAAGAAACTGTTTTAAGGTGTTAAATTTCACCTTCAGCAGCTCGGTGCTTTTTTTTCTGTATCCAAAGAAATGGACTGAAACTCTCTGTAGACGCTTTTATTTATTTGTTTTGTATGTTTAATAAAATCCAGACTTCCTGGTAGATTTTCCTCCGAGCGGTGATGGATGTGATCCGATGTTTGATTCTCTTTAAAATGTAAAATAAATTTTAGTTGGATAAAAACGGCTGAAAGAAGACGCAGCGTTGTGGATGTCTGCTCTTATATTTATTCAGGTTTTTCAATGAAATCCTACATTTCCTGAATCCTGTTTTCATAATTCAGGCAGTTTTTGAACATTTTGACATCAGAACACCTAAAACTTGGAGTTAAATGGCTCTAAAACACACCAACAACTGTTAGATGATTCTTTGATTAAAAACTTAAAAATCTGACTGGATTCAAACTTTATTTTATGAGCTAATTGATTAAAATTTTTATTAAGATAAATGAACCTGCATTCAAGGTTCTTTAGCATTACTATTATCTTTTCATTTATTTGTAAATATTTCTAAACAGTAAGTGGTCTGCACTTGTACAGCTCTTCATTCACCCATTCATCCACACATTCACACATTCATCTATTCATCCACAGCTGACAGGAGTCATCTGGACTAAGAGTCGTTCAGGGAAACACATTTCCAGCTTCAAACACTTTGAATGTAAACCTTTAATACAGTTAAAAAGGAAAATAAAAGCACGATAAAAAGATCTGCAGCAGGCGGGTGAAGCTGCTTACAGGCGGAAGCGGTCGGAGAAGTTGGGCGACTCCGGGACAGTCAGAGGAAGCTCGCTCTTCTTCACGGCGACGGGTTTATAGTGTCTGATGGGCCGAGCCTTGTGGACCTGCAGACCAGGAGGACAGAACCTCAGGACTCGAGCTTTAACGCGACTCAAAAGGTTCAGACGGCGGGGCGCGGTTGGCTCACCTGCTCCTGCCGCAGCCTGGCGATCTCCTCGCGCTCCCTCTGCTCCTCCTCCCGTCTCTGCTGCTCCTCCATGCGCGCCCTCAGGACCTCCTTCTCGGCCTTCAGCTGCTCGTACTCCTGCCACTCCTTGGCGCGGTGCTCCGTGGCCAGCTCGAAGGGCTCCACCCCTGCAGAAGAACGAATGTCTTCTCAGGAGAGCCCAGGAGGACGGAGGCAAAGACAACAAGGACATGGTGAGACACGAGACGCTGAGGAGCGCTGCAGCCTCGCCGGGCGAAGCTCCAACAGTCCTCAGGACACCTGAGGGTGTCTGCAGGGGGCGCCAGAACCAAAACAACCAAAACACTGAAAGAACGAGTCTGAAGCTGCAACAATCAGGCAGGATTGGATGTTTCAGGAGAATTTAATTTAACTAAAACTATTTCAGTAAAAAACTTTAAATCAGCTGATTTGTTGCCGCTTCTTCGGTGCTCGACAGAAAAACAGATGCAGCCAGAAAGTCTCCAGGAATGTTTTATGATCAGGTCTGCTTTGTGTTTTCACAGCTGAGACAGCTCTCCTGGTCTTACCCACGAGGTGCCGGCTCTCTTTTTGGGGTCTGAAGGGTTCTTTATGAGTGACCACGTTGGGCCGGGCCTTGAACACCATCTGCTCCTCCTGGAGTTTCTGCTCCTTCTTGACCTGCGGGACGCAGACAGGCGGAGACAGGCGGTCAGTCGGCTTACAGACCCGTCGCTCGGAGCGGTTCTGACCAGAATCGGGGGTTCTGCGGTACCATCTCCTCCCAGAGGCTCTTCTTCACGGCTCCTCGCTGCTCGATGAGCAGTTTGAACGGTTCTGGTTTGGTGGGGTCCAGCTTCTTCTTCTCGGGGAGGACCACGGTGCTGAAGTCCGGCAGCGGCTGCGCCTTGAACTGCGGCACCTGGAACATTCAGAGGACACGAAGTGAGATCACCTGGACTCTGAGGCAGTGCCGGTTCTGGTTCTGGATGAGCGACGCTCCACCTCTCCGTTTCTCAGCTCCTCCAGCTTCTTCTCCTTCAGAGCCTGCCGTTCCCTCTCCCTCTGCTCGAAGCTGAAGGGACAGACCTCCATCTGGTGGCTCTCGGGGAGCCGGGGCTGGAAGGGGATGCCGGAGTGAGGAACGGGCTGAGCTTTGATCGGGGACGGCGGTTTCGCCTGGAGAGAGAAAACTATTAGAGGCCTCTGAAAGGCAAACAGGAGCAAACTGAGGCAAGAAGAAATGTTTTCTTACTTCTTCGACCTTCCGCTCCAGTCGGACCCTCTGTTTCAGAGCAAACGCTGGAGATTCTGGTACCGTTGGAAAAGGAACCTTCTTTTCAGGTAATCCCTGCAGACAGGAGGCAATATCAGAAATCAAACGTCTTTAAAACGTTGTTGTGTCTCCGTCTGTTTCCTGTTCGGGACGCTCACCACAACCCCCTCCAGGACCTTCTTGGGGACAGGTTTCGCCTTGAAGCTGAGGGGTTTCTCCTCGCTCTCCTCGGGCTTCTTGGTCCGTCTCTCCTGGAGACGTTTCTCTATCTCCAGCTCGAACCCTTCAGGGACGGTGGGCTCCTTCACCGCCGGCTTCTTCAGCTCCTCTGCGCTCTCCAGGATCTTTTTGTTCAGCTCCAGGGCCTTGATCTTACACCTGGAAATGACACCGGCGCTTAAAGCGACGCTTGACTTTTAACTTTACAAAAACCCGGCGGCGCTCAAAGCGAAGCCGCTTACTTCTGAAGTTTCTCCAGCTCTTCGGCCTCCACCTCAGAGCTGCTCTTCACGACGGCCGGCCGGCTTCTCTGCCGGGTCATCAGGTAGGGGGACTGAGGCTGAGTGAGCTTCAGGTGGAGACCTTTGACCGGAGACGGTCCTGAGACGACAAAACGTCCAAAGGATTAAAACGAAACATCACAAAAACAGGACGACAAAGCATGAATGGACTGCGACTGTGATAACAACACTAATCTGAGTGTCTAACTAGTGTCTGACAGTCCTGTGAGATTCTGGCTGAAAACCAGAGAAGGTCGACGGATGCAGAGGAAGGTGCAGCCCCACCTCTCTCCTGGGTCCTGCGGCTGTGCATGTGGTATCGGGTGGGGGTCCTCTTCTGGAACTGCTCGATCTGCTGAGCCATGGGCACGTAGCTGCCGGACTCCTCCTCCTCCTTCTTCCTGTGCCCCGCCGACAGGTTGAACGGTTTGGGAACTGTGGCTCCCCTTCGAGCTTTCGCCTTCAAAACAAGAACAGGGATTGGCTCTGTGAGTTGGATTCATTTTATCTGAACTGAAGGAGTTCAGGGATGTTTCAGGACTCCTGCTTACAGGAGACGAGGGTTTTCTGAGCTGATGAATGAAGTCGACTTCTTTGTGCGACGGGTTCGAGGAAGTGGAGGCTTTAACCCGAGTGTCCGTGTTGAAGTGGAAGTCTTTGGGGACCGTCGTGGACAGAACCATCTTCTTCGGTGGCGGATCTGAAAACAACAACGATCAACACCTCAGATCCTAGAAACACGGTGAAAATATTGTGCCGTTCCCGCTGTATTTCCACTCACTGCCGGCCAGAGCAGCTCTGTAGCTGGCCTCGTTCTTCCTGCGATGCAGAGCCACCTCCTTCTGCAGGTTTCTGATTCGCTCCAACTCCAGCTCCTCGGAGGAGCTCGGCCTGTCGGGACAAAGGTATACATGAGTCTGAATCTCTTCCATCTTACTATGATAAAAACAGAACGTTTATGTATCATCTTGGACACTAATTAAAGTTTTTCTGCTTGTGGACGCTGCGTCAGGATTTAGGAACAGGTAGTTAGCAGGAATAAAAATCATCCTGATATCCAAAGAAACTTCTCTGCCTCTCCCGGTTTGTGATGGACTCACTCTGTGTGTTTGCTGCTGGAAGAAGCTTCATGACCTTTTTGTGTCGTCTTGGAGATGAGCCGCTCGCTCCGGCGGAAACTGGCCCGGGGCTTCAGAGGAACGGGGTTCCTACATCAGACAAGGACAGTTAGAGAAACCTGCAGCTGAACTCGACTCTGATCGCACACGTTGGAGATCGCAGCGTGGCGCCGACTCACTCTCTGTGTTTCTTAGACGGAGGAGCAGCCGGACCGCTGCTCGCCTCTTTACGCTTTGAAACCCTGAAACCAATAAGAGTTTAGACCGAATCACACACAGCTCAGATGTTTAACGTGAAGTCTAACCCTCATCCCTGACTGTGTTTTTAAATAAATGCAGTCATGATGCTGTTTGTACCTGCGTGGCTGAGCGGGGTTTACATCAACGTTCTTCTGCTTCTTCTTTGGTTGAGCAGCTTCAGGGCCCCAGGATGTGACGAGGTTTGATGGCGGAGACGCAGAAACATTCTGACCTGAAACCAGACAGGTTTGAATAAAAATCTAATAAAACTGTAGAATTTCCAAGCAGTGTAAATATGATTATTATGAAAGTCCTCACCTTCAGCTCCAGATGTGTCAGCCTGTTTTAACATCTGCTCTGGTCTTGAAGGGGTGATGAGGTGAATGTCTGCCCCCCCGGTGTGTTGTTCTGCTCAGAGTCAAACATTAAAATTAATTGTCACAATCCACAGTTTTCCAAAACATAAAACTGTTCAATCTCAAAGCTAACTTTCAACCGTTTGTCTGAAGAAGATGGAAGAGATGCTGCTTTGTTTGGATTATTGTGGAATAATTAAAATAAAAGCTCTCCAATCAGGAGAACAGGGAGGAAAAGAAGAACAAACGCAAACATTGTTGTCCTTTGAGTTGCTGAAGTATCTGAACAGAACACACTACCCAGGTCCACTTCAGACCCAACAGGACTCAGAGACGGAGGCCGGTCCGCCCAGAAGACGCGGAGGCCGGTCCGCCCTGAGGACAGACTGAGCGGTGTGGTGTCTGCAGGTCAGTGCAGAGAGGAATGTTCAAACCTCCACAGAGGATGAGATCTCAGGAAGATTTCAGCTTTCTAAAACCTCCAATGGAGCACTAGGCCTGATCCCCAGTCAGTTTAACACCAATCAGGACCTTCATGCATGTGAGTCATAAAAACAAAGACCCTAATGACCCTCAGGAGGGAGGGGAGGGAGTTTAATCTGCATATGAATCCATCTTACAGAACATCTCAGCTTTAAAAGCTTGAAACTCCACGCTCTGCTGTTTGGAGGTGATAAAGCTCATCGGATGAGAAGAGAAACATCTACCACTGGGTAGAAGAATCTACCTGTGATCAGTGATAAATTCCACCATAAATCACAGCCAATTCTGCATAAAGGGAAGCAAAACGTTTGTTTATTGACTCAGTAAGTTGTTCTTAATGATCTTTTCTATATTCAATGTAACTTTCAAGGGATAGATGAAAGTTACATTGATGAGATGAGAAGACCAGTTGTTTTGGCTTTTATCTCTTTGTTTTGAAATGACAGGCTTCCGTAAAAGTTGAAAACAACTTCCTGTATAAAAACAACCCTTCCCTAAGTGTCCATTGTTGTTAGATTTAGAAAAAACAACATTTTTCTGCAGTTTACCCGAACTGAATGGTCTGGTGGTGTGTGTGGGAACACACAGAAGCCCTGAAATAAAACCTGTTTTTTGGATGAATGTGTGAAACTTACCGAACCATTCATCGTCGGTTTCTGCGTCTATCAGCTCCTTAAAGTCGACGACGTGGGACGGAGCATCGAACTCGTAGCGTTCAGAAGCTTCGGTCATGATAATCACAGCCTCCCCTTTTCCTCCTCAAAGTTACCTAAAATGGATAAATGCTGTATAAGAAACGCTGCAGGTTTGCAAACATCCCTCCGTTTCAGGATAAAGACAACAACGGGCGAGCTAGCATTAACGTTAACACACCATCCGCCTGCGGAAACAAGAAATACATCCCTCCAAATGACCGCCTGACTCGGAGAAAATCACAGGAACGGACCCCTACTCCCCCCGGCTATGTTGTAAAACATAAAAACTTTCAAACCTGAACGTTTATTTGTAGGAAAATACAGAAAAAAGTCGTCAAGTGTCACCGCGGACGCCCGCTCTCAAACCGTCACAGAGAAAAAAATACACAACCGTCGCGCGGAGCTCAGTGTTTCCGTTTAAATCGCCTCCTCTTTAAAACCAGCCAATGACCATCGAGCTCAACGTCTATTGGCTGAGGGAAACCACGTGATGCGCACCGACCTGCGCATGAGAGAAAAAACAAGAGTTTCTGAGCATAACTTCAACAAGTGTCAAAACCTCATCTATTATTATTATAGTAAATAATAAGCAACAATGTAAAGCTTAGATTTTTGCCCTTGTTGAGTATTTATTTTTCTTATACAGGTCTGTAAATGTAACTTAGTTTACTGATTTTAGTTTACAGATCTGAGATCTCAGTGGGACTTACCTGGCTAAATAAAGGTTAATAAAGGTTAATAAATAAAAGAAATAGGTTTAATAATATATGTAAAGGACTGAAAGCCCATTTTATTCCCTGTTATGGAGAAAGGAAACACTTTCCTTCATCTCATTTAGTTTTCACAATTCTGATGCATTTTCCTCAAAAGTTTTAGTACATGCTCTAAGTCAGAATCAAACAAAATCTAATCAAATACAGAAAAAAATAAATCCATTTTATTACAGTTCAGTGCACTCCAACCTAAATCTGTTTATACAATCAAGATGATGTCATTGTAAAACATTTTATTTTTGTGTTTGTTGGGACAGTCTCTTTATTTGTATAAAAAACATTGGTTGGATAAATAAATAAATAAATAAATAAATAAATAAATAAATAAAATAAATAAAATAAATAAAATAAATAAAATAAATAAATAATCATTGGGTCAGAGAAACCCGGTGGAGCTGCATTCTTTCTGTTGATTGGCCAGTGTCCCCTTCAGTCATGATCTCCCCGCGTCCCATTGGCTGAAAGTGTTAACTGGGGCGGGCACATTCTTCACGCACTCTCCGGGGCGGGACTGATAGGTCCAACAGGAAAACTAAAAGAAAGGCGAGTATCTGTTTTTAAAACGATCGTATTTTCTCTAAATCACAGCTCGGATCGATCCTCTGTCCAGCTGCTTTGTGTGTCGGTGAAACTATTAGAATCAGACGAGTTCGAAATAGTTGGTTTCGGCTTCACAAAAGTGCTAATTGTTCCCTAAAAACTAAGCAAAGTTAGCAAGCTAATGCTAGCTGCTTGTGAGCTAGGCTAAGTTAGCTAACACTTCCGTAAAAAATGTTAAACTGTAATATACATAAAAAATAACTCGCATTCGGGTCTTTTTTAACTTTTCACCAAAGCCTGAGCTGATAGTTACTGCTGTCCTTCACATATGAGCTAAATAAATCAAATAAAACGTAAATTTACTTCATTCTCCGAATCGCCAGGAAACTAAAGTTTAAACATTTCTTTGCGTTTTTGTTTTGAAAAATGGTGTTAAAACTTATAATACCAACACAGGTTTTCCAGTCAAACCTCTAATAGCTGAAATAAATGGTTAAAAAGGACTGTCAGTGATGTGAAAGTTATAAAGTTGGAGAATTTATTAAAAAAAAAAAAGGTTTGGCACCCCCTTATACATTAAAAAACAGGAAAAACTACAAACTTTATAGAAATATATTCAAGTAATTTCCACATGAAACCCAGAAAAACAACATTTATTTTTGTCAGATTGTTCTATATATTAGTATGGTAAGAAAGAGTCTGATATATTTATTTAGATCTCATTTTTATGCGGATTTCTGATAGATTTTTTTACTTATTATTTAAAAACTTGTTCTGTGATGAAGATCCAGCCCTTATTTCTTTATCTTCTATATCATAATCTTTCTTTCTATTTTACATTAATATATTTATTTATATTTTGCCTCCTAGCAGCTTCCATCCTTAATTCTTTGGGGTTTATAGAGGTTAAAGTTTCTGACCTGAATCTGAAATTTGTCCTGTTTTTTTCCCTGAATCGTCCAACATCTTTAAGGTTTTTAACGACTCGTGGCCTGACCGTTTATATGCAAAGGTTTATGATAAGATGACTGGATAGAAAGGACAAAAGTCCCTTTGGAAGCAAAATACTTTGACTTTACACGATTAGCTTTCAGTTTTTATGTATATATTTTATATTTTGTCACACTCTTTTCTCCAGAAAACAAAGTAAATCTGAACAGCTGGACTCTGAGGTCAGAAACACGTGTCTGAGATCCTCCTTTGGACTCCATGAATGATGTAAACTTTCTGTTTTGGTGTATGAATGACCTAAAAACCTGTGCTGTCATAATTTAATTAAGGTTTTCACTCAGCCTCAGGCCTCATGTCTGGGTAGGTTGACTTGAATCTGGGGGTCTGGTTAGAGAAGAAACAGGAAGACGAACGACGGGACAGGAAGCTGCAGAATCGTTGTTGCCAAAGACTCAAAGCTGAAAACTTGTGATGAAACCTGCAGAGCAGAAACTGTTTCTTAAAAACCCTAAAACCCTCAGTTTATTCACACTAATTTATTCTTGGGTTGGTAATTCATCACCGACATCACTGAGTTCTGCTGAAAGTCGGATAAATGAAGGTTTGCCTCGTTTAACCTGACACTTATTTACTGATAAATATAATTTTCTTTGTTGTTTTCCAGATGGCTGCGATCAGGAAGAAGCTGGTGATTGTCGGCGATGGCGCCTGTGGAAAGACGTGTCTCCTCATAGTGTTCAGCAAAGACCAGTTCCCCGAGGTCTACGTTCCCACCGTCTTTGAAAACTATGTGGCGGACATCGAGGTGGACGGGAAACAGGTGAGCCAAGATGAATTCTTTTTAGCCTCTCTCAGCGTGGTGTGTTTCTAAAATAAAAGAAGAAGTGTGGGACTTTAAATCTGTCTGCAGCAGATGAACAGAATCTGAAAGTCAGGTTTTTAGGGAACAGCAGTAAATCCTGTTTGTTTTCATCTAACTTCTCTTTAATCCTCACTTTCTGTCTGTCAAACTGTGTAATGTTTCTTCTTTTTATATTTAATTAAAGAAACGGGAGCAGATTGTGTCTTTGTGATGAGCTGCTGTGGAAAAAGAGCCTAAACCTAAAACCTCAGCAGCACATTTATGATTTCCTGGAGTCCACTTTAGAAACCTGTTTTCTAATAATTATTATTTATCATCAGCGTTGATTTTAAAGCAGGACATCCGAGGCTGGAGCTTTGGATGGAGACGCCTGCGACATTTCTGCAGCTATTCTCAGAGAATTCTTTGAACGCGTTTGTTGTTTAAGCGACATGTCGTGGACCTCTGTGAAGGCCTCCAGACGATTTGGAGACTTCCTCGTTGATGTTGATCGCCACGTAGTCTTCATCAGTCGCAGCCCGGTGAGAGGCTGGCTTTAGAGAAGCCGTGTTGGTTGTCCTTCAGCTTCTCTTCAGAAATGTTCTGGTTTGTTAAAGAGACTCAGCTGGAGTCATGTGACTGACCTGCAGTCGGCCGGCTGTAGTCTGAGCAACAAACACGGCGGAAAATCATCGAATCTCTGAGACGTTTAGGTGGAAATATTCGAGCTCAAACCTTCAGCAGGTTAAAGAAACAGGACAACAACGCAGCGATTCATGAATCCGCAGATCAACAAGTCTTAACATACAATAATACAGGATATAAATAATAAATGTCCTCAGAAGTAACGTGGCGTTGTGGTGTTTCCTGTCAGGTGGAGCTGGCTCTGTGGGACACGGCGGGCCAGGAGGACTACGACCGCCTCAGGCCTCTCTCCTACCCAGACACAGACGTCATCCTCATGTGTTTCTCCATCGACAGCCCCGACAGCTTAGGTTTGACCTCACCTGCCTTCTTTGTCTTTTAAAACGAGCTCTCCGCTCCGCGCTCATTCCTCGCCTTGTCTTCCATACAGAGAATATTCCAGAGAAATGGACTCCGGAGGTGAAGCACTTCTGTCCCAACGTGCCGATTATTCTGGTGGGGAACAAGAAAGACCTGCGAAATGACGAGCACACCCGCAGAGAGCTGGCCAAGATGAAACAGGTGAGGCGCCGCGCCGCGCCGCCGCGTGTTTTTACACATTCAGGTTACATACTCCGGATTCCAGCCACGCAGGACGAGCGTCCTCCAGCACAAAGCTCCCAGAACCAAGGATGGTTAAAACACGAGCAGAAAAATAATCAAACTACACCCACAGCTCCGTGCAAAAGTCTCAAGCTGCAAAAAAACGAGTTCTACCTCCTTTTAATTCCAGGGTTTTATGTCTCGTTACGTAATAAAATCAAAGGCTTAGAGTTCCCTAAAAGAATGCATATCACCCGCCGCCTTTTGGAGCTCAGAGCTAGAATCATCTTTTGATGAGTTGTAGATGTTAATGGTGTTTTTGGACAACCTCGTGTGATACTGTTGGATCACATCAGATGTTTTAGTGCTTGGAGGATGTGTTGGGGATGACTCTCAGCTACTACCACACCAAATTAGAGCTCAGCATCTATAAAATGTCTCATTTCTGCACTTGAGGTTAGATTAAAATCATTTTGAAGTCTTAGATATGAAAGAGGACGACTTCCCATGACTAAAATCAGAGGTCTAAAGGAGTGATGTTGAGCTTTAAAAACTTTAGTTTTTTTAAATATGGTGTCGTTGCTTCATGCTTTTCCCTTCCCGCGAGCAGGAACCGGTGAAGTCGGAGGAGGCGAGGGACATGGCCAACCGGATCGGCGCCTTTGGTTACCTGGAGTGCTCGGCCAAGACGAAGGACGGTGTGCGGGAGGTGTTCGAGATGGCCACCAGGGCGGCGCTGCAGGCCAAGAAACGCAACAAGAAGGGCGGCTGCAGCGTGCTATAGAGGGTCTGGTCCCAGACTGAAACATTCCTCCGGGTTCGTTGGCGCAGCGGGCAGATCTATAATCAGCATGACGGGGATGACTGAAACTAATTCAGAGCAGGCCATCAGAAACAAACAGAAAAGGGAGGACAAACATTTAGACGTTTATGAGATACTTTAAACTAGTGCAGAGGACTGAACAGCGAGGACGCGGCCTCCATCTTTAATAAATCTTTACGGCTCACAGATGGAGGCCGTTCTTTGTTTTATTCACCCAGAACTGAAAGAATCGACCCGTTCAAACATAAAACATCTGATAAAAACAGGTTTAATCGAGTTATTCTTTAAAGGTTATAGTTCAGACGCTTTAATGGGGTTCTGTGGAACGTTGTGAGCAGTAAACATCTCACCTGCAGTAGATGGCTCCACTTCCGCTCTGCCTGCAACGTTATGTTTACCGGCCCGCCAAGAACTTAATTCTTGTAATAATTCTGTAAAATTTGCTCATTTGGACTCGACTTTAAACACCTAAAACCCTCTGCTCATTCCGGCTCAAACCAAAGATCTGTTGTCCTAAAACCGCCGTTAGATTCAGATTAACGGTTAATCCAGCAGAAAATTAGCTCTTCCTGAATGAAGTGTGACATTCGAGCCGTTTTAAGGTCTTAGCCCCGCTCTGACTAGCCGTTAGCTCGTCAGTTGGGTCAGAATTAAACTTTTTCTACAACAGGTAAGATATTGTCTTTAAACTCTCCACAGAACCCCACTTCAAACGAGCTGAACTATCCCTTTAAGTTTCCTTTCTGCTTTTTTCCTACAAATCATTAATATAACCATGAATTTAAAGTCCTGATTTGTGTTAATCTGGACCTCAGAGTCCAGCTGAGGCTAGTCTTAGTGTGCGAAAGTCTTGATCCAGCCCTCGGTTCTGTCAGGTCACCTCCGAGGAGCCGGACTTCCTGTCACCTGGACTGAAACTGGGGTCAGACTGATCAGAGGAAGGGAAACCTAAAGAAACGAGGGCTGAATTCTTTCAACTTTTCTTTCCAAATCAAACTAATCAAGGTTTATTTCTGCAGCTAGAATTTACTAATAACCCCTGAACGCCTCACGAGCTTCAGACTCTTTTAGTCTCAGAGAAACTCGTTTAAATGAGACGGAATAAAAACCCAGATATTCTGCAGTTCTTGGAGACGTTTGTCTTTTTACATAAAAGGGAAACATCTTTTCTTCTGTTCGGGGAACAAACACGTCTGAAATCAGCTGATTTCAAACTATTTACAGACAGATCAGTTTCCCTCCAGAACCAGAACTTTCTGTTAAGTTTCATCAGAAATTCAGTAAAATGAGCAAAATCCTTTTAATCGACTTAAGACTGAAAAACTTCCAGGGAGGGTTAAAAAAAAGAGCAAACTTTACGGGGAATCTTTCTTTTTTCAGGAATAATCCCGTCCATCTTTCAGGACTGAGGCCTGCTGTTTGTGTGGCTCCGCTTTTTTATTTGGATCCTTTCGGTTCCGCCCGTCTGCATGTAAACACCTCTTCTTTTCACTGTTCTGTTACTGGATGTGAGATCCTACTGGCTTTTCTTTGTTTTATTTGCACAAACGTTAAACTTTAGGTCAGTGTCGTCGTGCACACTTGGTGAGTTCTGACAGTCAAGCAGCTTCCTGAGGGATTTATAAGAGAAATAATCTTTTATATACAGACTTTTCTTCAGATTTCTGCAGTTTTATGGTATTCTGAAAAAAAATAAATTCATCAGAATTTAAAAAAAAACTTTGTTTTTGTTTTATTTTCATCCTGTTGAAGCAGAGTCTGACTCTCAGCTACGACCTCGGTGTCTGAATCTCACTGAGTTACAGCCATAATGCCAGTTGGCTGTGGCGGCCATCTTGAATCAGGCTGACTCAAAAACTGAATCAGTTGTAGACGGACATCCAATGATTACTTTATTTACTTTTTAATTAAAATCCATCCAGTGGTTCATTAGATATTTTGCTAACAGACAAGTGAACACACAGATACAGGCTGTTACAGGTTTTTATAAAATTAATTTAGAGCCGATGGTGTCTTGTTTTAATGTGAAAGCCTTTAAAGTGTTGAACTCAATCCCTCCTAACCCAAAACCCAGCCTGGACCCTCCTGAACCCTCCTGAACCCCCCTGGACTCTTCTGGACTCTCAGTTTGAGCCTCAACCTTTCAGACTCGGTCCACGGCCATCAGGAGGTCCTCTGCCTTCAGTCTGGGATCAACACGAACAACGAAGGCGTCCCTCGAAGGTCCCGCTGTCCTACGGCGTCCCACGAAGGTCCTGCTGTCCTACGGCGTCCCACGAAGGTCCTGCTGTCCTACGGCGTCCCTCGAAGGTCCTGCTGTCCTACGGCGTCCCTCGAAGGTCCCGCTGTCCTACGGCGTCCCACGAAGGTCCTGCTGTCCTACGGCGTCCCACGAAGGTCCTGCTGTCCTATGGCGTCCCTCGAAGGTCCTGCTGTCCTACGGCGTCCCTCGAAGGTCCTGCTGTCCTACAGCGTTTGGTGGAGTCCTGTCAGGAAGTCCTGATAGAACGGCTCTGAAAGAAACGAGCAGCGTTTACGAACATCAGCCGAAACGTTCCTGGTTCCAGAAGCTGAAACGCCACAAACCTGCGTCGGGTTCGATGATCGAGTGTCTGATGAGGAAGTCCAAGACCACCATGGCGGAGTTGGGTTTGAAGTCGTCTCCGGCCAGAAGGTCCTTCACCTGAAACGGGACGAAGCGATCTGAGGACGCTGAGAGCTGAACCAGCAGCTGAGGCCGATTTTAAACGGGATGTTTTTGAAGGAATCAAAATGTATTTCTACAGGTAAAAAAGATGTAGTACAGGAAACAGGAAACAGGAAACGGACCTCCTCTATCGGCAGCAGGTAGAAGTCCTGGACCTCCCCGTCCCCGATGCTGGGTCTGAACCCGACAGGAAGCTGGAGATCAAAGACAAACTGGCTCTCTGGGAACACCCCCTCCTCGTCCTCGTAGGTGTAGCTGCAACACAGGATCAGGCGCAGATTGAAGGAGGTTTTATTTCGGGGACAGATGTCGCCGTCTTCGGTGATTAGCGGCGAATCAAACCCACCTGACGGTGGAGACCGGGCGAGCCGTCGCAGCGATGTCTGCTGGGATGCGGGCCTCCTCCTCGCACTCTTTGATCAGAGTGTTTCTGATGCCGACGCCAGCAGCCAGACCGCCCGCCGCCTGTCGGGGACACGTCAGAGCGATCTCAGTTTGGAGAACCAGAGAGACGCTCACTCCGTCTGAAAGTTCTCAGATCTTTGAAACTGGCGTGGTGGAGGAGCACAATTCATTTCCAGCTGGAAACGATGAGAATTTATCTGTTTCACCCTGAACTTGTTCCCTCTGAGCCTTTAACAGCCCTGGTTTGTTTCCATTAGGGGCAGAGTCTCAGGGTGGAGCAGCTGAATGAGGTCGCTAACGTCAAACCGTCCCGTTGATGACGGCTCAGGCTAATTCCTGGGAGAAGGACGTTCAGGGAAGCTGGACCGAACACTCACCATGTTGTCCAGAAGTCCGGGGTACGTCTGCTTCGTTCTGGACCGTCGTGCCAGCCACATGCTGACCTCCCCACCGTCACCGACCGTGTATCCGTTTATATGAACTCCGTATCTCTTAACACCAAACAGACCTGCGGGGAAGCAGCGAAATCAGCTCAAAAAACATCAACAAAGGCGAAACTCGACGACCTTCCGACGCCGGCCGAAACCTACTCGTAGCTGCTCTTTCCATCCACATCAGAGGTGCGTCAGAGAACCTGGGCATCACGCTGTACCTCTGAAAAAAACAGAATAATTCACTTTTTATCTGCTCGTTACGAACGTGTAGGTTCAAAACAAGGAATAATGTTTACGGCCCTCAGATCAGGAAATTAGAGCAGCAGAAACTCCTGCGGCTGCTGTTTCTGACTCATTTTTGAAACTACTCTGAACCTTTACGGAGACGCAGCGAACGTTTCTGATTGGTTGAGTATTCCCAGTATTCCCAACATCATTCCATCATGGCTGCATTTGAACCTTTAATTATCCCGACCCCTCAGTGAAGGTTTCTGGCCTGGTTCGGTCCGGGGTTCAGGGCAGAGCCGGGTAAAAACTGAGCTTCTGAATCCGCAGCTCGAAGAGAAATTCCACCGAATGTTTAGTGTTGAGGCCGTTCTTGTTCAGCTCTGGTTCCAAAAATACAACAATAAGAACCGATAAAAACTGGCCCAAAACCTTCCAGACGAAAAACAGAATCAGTAACACAGTTTGGGATTTATAAAACCTGAAGTCTACTGGTGTAAATTCTAAGAATGGTCATTTTGGTGTTTTTTTGGCCTCTGGACCACGCTGGAACGGGTTTCAAGTTTAAAAGCTACATCCCTTAAATGTTCAATTTGGACTCATTTTTCTCTAATAAAAGCAAAAAGAACAAAAAGCAGTTTGTGATTTACAAAACTTTTACTCTATAAGTCTTAAGTTTTTTAAAAAATAGGCATTTTATTCCTTTTTTTAGGACATAAACCAGATTGAAACAGGTCCGGGTCAAAAACTCGTTCAAACCCAGATTAAATTATTCTTCACTAAATGCAGACTCTTTAAAACAGTGATTTCTGAAACCCTAAATTATAACTGAAGGCTCACGGAATGGGAATTTTATTGTTTTTTAGATACCTGGACCACATAGGAATGGGTTTAGTCTTAGCTTCACTTAGACGACTTGTTCCCAAACTTTTCAGCTTCAGACTCATAAAATAAGAGTAACAAACCCGTCTGTCGGCTGTTTAGATATCCAGAAATACGAATTACCTCATTAAATCAGAGCATAATGACGACACAGACAGAATTAACATCCATTATGCTGTTATTTTAAAAAAGTTACGACTTGTGTTTCAATTCTGTGTAACAATTATGGTGCAAATATATAAAAAATTAAGTGTTTAATTGTAAGCTGATATCTGGAGATCGTCTCAGGATCATTTTGGTGTTTGGTGACCCAAAACCTGGACTAAAATGTTTACACTAAAAGCAGCTTTGTGTAAAAACTTGAAGCTATATTAACCTTAAACTTCCTGGTTCTTACGCTGAGAACCAGGTGTAAGTTTTTATTTGGATTATTGTAATTTATTTGCTTTCTGACTCGGTTTCAGTTGACATTACTGACTGGTTCAGTTTTAATAACTGCACCACAGATTCATCTTTGCTCCTGTTTGCTGCAGTTTAATTTCTGCCGCTTAAATCCTTATTTTTAGTTGATTAAAGTTGTTTCAAACCACTGCTCCTCGGTTAATGAGATCAGGCTGGTTTAAACTGCATCCAACTACAAGTTAACCCATGTAAACAGTGTTAGTAATCCAGATTAATGAAGCCTCACCTCGTCCCTCCAGCCTCGGAGACAGCTGATGTCCTCCTGTCTCAGGCTTTGCAGGACAGCGTCCACAGCTTCTGACCTGCTCTCATACGAGTCCAGGCTGGGACAGAGGCGAACAGCGCCCCCCTGCGGCGGACTGAACACCTGCGGGTGTCGCTTCAACAGCGAGGCAACGTGAGGAGGAACCCAGCCGACCTGAGACCCGTCCACCTCGAACCGGAAACAGCTGCTCCGACTCGAACCTGTAGAAAAAACACTTTAAAATCCAAAATAACTCCTTATAATGTGAATCTGTTTACATGCTATTTGCTACCTGGTAAATAAAAGTTGTTCATTCGGCGGAGGAGTTGCAGTATTTTTTCTGACCAGGCAGCCATTTTTAGCAGAACTGCGCATGCGTTCATGTTCGTCTTGGCACTATGAACCAGATCCACTTGAAAATCTACTTTCATTAACTGATCAAATCTGAAAAGAGTGAACTTAAAGCTAGACGAGACTCTTTAAGATACTTTTAGTTTATGTAAAACCCTAATTTTATTTATAGAAATCACCTTTTTTGGCATCTAGACCGCCTGAAACAATGTTTAGTTCAAAAACCTCAGTCCTGTTCGTCAAATCTGGCCAATCCTTCGTTCATTTGTAAAAATGTCGTAAAAATGACCGTTTCAAAGCTGAATTTAGCGCAAAGCCACCTCTGATCAAGTCCAGATGAAACAAAGCAACACGTACACCGGTCAAATCTGGACAGAATTTTAAAGTTATCTAGTTTTTTTTCCCCTTTAGAACCCGGACAGGCTGATTTCCCAGCCACCAGCGAATGCGACATTAGTCCTCCACAGACGGAGACAGGAATCTACTCCAAATGACAGACGAAGAAGAAGAACCGGAAGAGGCGAATGTTTACAGAACAGAAAGGATTGTTTTTTACTGGATTCATTCATTTTAAGACAATATGAGCTTAAACCCTTTCTAATCGTTCAGGCATGGAAATAAATAATTTTAATTAAATTTAAATGAGATCAGCTGCCAGCTAAATGGATCCGATGGCGGCATTTTAGTTGTTTTTGTTTAAATATATCCTACAGAAGCGTCTTTGGTGGAATATTTTTTAAGTTTTATCCTCAGAGCAAAATAAAAAATAACCAGCTGACGGCTGATTTTACGTAAAGGTAAGATTTATTCTGTTTTGTCCAAACTTCAGCTTCTTAAAAGACGCGCCAAACTGCTTTAGAAATTTCACCAAATGTACATTTATGGGGTTTTTGCTGCAAATAAGCAAAACAAGCGAAATTAAAGGATTCATGGAAAGTGATGTGATGTCTCAGACTGACTTTCGGCGTAGCTTAATACACAGAATAATTCATTTACTTCACATATTGTCATTATTCTCTAAAATGGGAAGCACCCAAAATGGATGGAAAGTATTGATTGATTAATCGGCTGATATCGTCCACTTTTTAAAAAATCGTCATCCAGTCATGTTCGTTAATTTAATCAAATATCAAGCAAGAAAATTAAGATGCAGCAGCTTTAACCATCTTTCTGTAGCCCACATTTTTAAGTGAGAATGTTCTTTTATGTTATTTCATGTGTACAAGTCCTTCTAATGGTTGTTAAATGGACATGTTTTAAGTTCTTGATGTATTTTATTAAATAAAAAATACATATTGACCAACAACAAAACAAAAATCAGTGTTGTATCAAAAAAAACAAGAAATCTCATATCAGGTGACCTCCAGCCTTTTTCGTCAGTGTATTTGGAGAATAGTTGGAGAACTTTGTTTCAGCTCATAACTATAGTGAAAGATGAAAACATCACACTGTTTTTAAATGAATCTTTTAAAAGTCTAAGTTTAGTAGCTTAAGAAACAAAAAGCCCAGTTCTTTAAAAAATGGTCACGTTCAAAAATAGAAATTAAGTAAAATAATAAAACAAAAAGCACAAAGAAAACCTTCAGAAAGTCTGGAGAACTGTTGCTGAAGACCAGTTTAAAAGATTATAAGAAAGTCAGACTTTTTTTGGAAAGAAAATATAAAGAATTAAGAGCTGGAGTAAGACTTTTGCACAGGACTGAAGTTTTAAAAGCATCACCTCAGTCACCACTTCTCTGTGAAACAAAACTTTGGTGTTTTTGAAATCTCTTTTTATTTTTTTATAAAACCGGTTTTTCAACAATCTTCTCCGATAATGAGGCCGTCTTTGTGTTTCTGTTTCCAAGCTGCGGCCATCATGGCGGCGTCAGACGTCAGCATGCAGGAGATGAACGAAGTCGTCATCGTCACCCTCCCAGAATCCGTGGGCGAAGAGTTCCCCGGCGTGGTGGAGGAGGAGAAAGCGGTTCTGGTGACGGCGGAGCTGACGCCTCAGGCTGGGTAAAAACGTTTTCTGCTCATCGGTTCAAACAGAACAAACGGTTACTTTTAGAGTTTATTTTGTGCCATATTCTTTTCATTCTTTGCTGCTGGTATCCAGATCTGTCTGCGTTTGTGACATAAAACAAAACTGGAGTCATTTAGTTAAAAATCTGTTCCTTCCAGAGCACCGTTTGTTTGTTTGTTTGTTTGTATACAAACAGGGCTGGATCAGCTGTAGTTCAGTTTGAATAAATGAACATGATTCTAAGAGATCTGAGCCCAGTTCTGCCTCTGATGAAGCCATCGTCGTTCAGGTCTTTCAGGAAAATCTGTCTGTTTTCAGGGAGGACATCCTCGCTGCCGCTCCGGTGGAAACAGGAAGTGACGCCAGCAGAGTCAATTCTCTGTCAAAGGAAGAGGGGCTGATCGGTAACATCAACCGCTTTAAATAAGTAGATCATTATTTCCAAGGTTCTTCCTGCCGTTCTCAGGTTCAGTCGGCTGTTCGTGTCTCTGCAGTGAAACTGTCGGAGGAGGTGGACGTGGAGGCCGACGTCTACTACCCCATCACCTGCGGAGACGCCAAGGCCACGCTGGTGTGGAAGAAGTTCGCCTGTCCCGGGATCAACGTCAAATGTGTCCAGGTGGACGTTTGGACTGTGTGACAAAGGTTTTCCTCCCATGGTTTGTGACGAAGACGATGTCTGACTTCTTTTTCTTCCATCAGTTCAACGATCAGCTCATCAGCCCCAAAGAGTTTGTGTGTTTAGCAGGAAAATCCACCTTAAAGGACTGGAAGCGAGCCATCCGCCTTAACGGCACCATGCTCAGGTCGGAACAGAACTTAAATCATTTAACCTGTTGTTGATGTGCAGTGCTCAGTTCCACCACAGGGGGGCAGTAGTGCCACAGAAACAGACATCCTGATGTCCTAAAAGGTTTCCTCTCCTCTGCCTCCACAGAAAGATCATGGATTCAGGTGAGCTGGACTTTTACCAGCACACGAAGGTCTGCTCCAACACCTGCCGCAGCACCAAGATCGATCTGGTGGGAACGAAGGTGTCCATCGGTGGCGATCAGTCCGCCGCCGACCTGCTGTCCGCCTCGTCCTCATCAGCTGATTGTAAGTTCTGGAGGCGTGGGTCGGGTTCTGGTCCAATTCCTGATCTCAGAACATGAAAAAAGGGAAATAACTCACTAACAATATCACGTTTTAAACCGAACAGTTTGTTTTCTCGTCCTTTAGATGAACCTTTCCTTCTCAGGGGTGAATATTTTTTATTTTATTTTTTTCTTTGTTTCATTTCCCAATGATTTCCTCCTCAGTAGGAGGTTCTTCTGGTTCTTCTGGTTCTTCTGGTTCTTTTGGACCTCCGTCTCTCAGCCTGTTTCTGTGTTTCAGTGAACGGAGTGGCTGCATCGTTTCCAGACTCAGCGGAGGAACCTTCAGAGTGGGTCACAGCCATCGGAGGTGATGGACCGGCACGCAGAACCCGCCCCTCTGACCCGGTTCTAGTTCAAACCCAGTTTGTGTCGTGTTTCCAGAGGACTCGGTGACGTTCTGGCGCTCCTTAAAGGAGGCGGGGCTTCTGGAGGAGGTGGTGGAGGACTTCCAGAAGGAGCTGCAGGAGGTTCTGAAGGGGCTGCAGGAGAGAGTGTGTGACCCGCCGCTGCAGGTCAAAGGTCAGAACCACGCCCTCAGGCCCGGTTTGTCAGGATTCGGTTTGGAAAACGTTCTGCGGTCTCGGTTTCAGATGCGGTTCTGCTCAACAACATCGTGCAGAACTTTGGGATGCTGGACCTGGTGAAGAAGGTTCTGGCCAGTCACAAGAGCCAGATGGACCGGTACCGAGAGCAGTACTCCCGCAGCCTCGCCGGTCAGTACCAGAACCTCTAATCGGCCAGAACATTATGACCACCGACATGCAAGAAAACTGAGTCGGTCCCGTTCAGAGCGTCTTCCATTCAGGGTTTTATAACTTTAATACTGTTTGAAACATTTAACTTTAATTATTTTTATTTCTCTTTGATATTTCTTTAAATTCTCTCTTTGAAAGCTAACGACTTAGCTACCGTTCAGCTAATATTAGCTTTCTGCTCGTTTTACCTTTTTTCTGTTTCTAAAACTTCAGGTTAGAAATCGGTGAATTCACTTCCTGTTTAATGAGTCCCTCCGGCTGCCTGGAGTTAATTAGGTGGTCGTAATGTTTTGGCCGGTGTATATGTGTGTGCAGTTTGATTGACAGCCTCTCCCTCCCTGCAGCTCTGGAGCAGCAGTGTGACGAACACAGGAAACGAGCCAAAGAGCTGAAGAGTAAATCTCAGCACCTGAACAACGTCCTGATGACCCTGACCCCGGTGACCTCGCCGCCGCCGCCCAAACGCCCCCGGCTGACCCGCGCCGTGTCCAGCCCGGCAGCGGTCAGCGCCGCGCCCGC
>NC_051437.1:29107292-29108729 GCF_001649575.2 Kryptolebias marmoratus
GCGGGTACACCCTCCTGGCCTCGCCGCTGTCCGGCGCCGAGGTGGCGGCCGACGGCTCCAACCTGACGGTGCTGGAGGGCGCGGAAGTGGCGAGGGCGTCCGGCGGCTCCGGGGCCTTCGTTAAGGTGGTCGGACCTCAGTTCCAGCTGGTGACGCTGCCGCTGGCCGCCGCTCAGAGCCCCGCCCTGCAGCAGCAGGTCGGCTCCGTCACCGTGGTGGACGCCATGGCAACCGGAGCCGAGGAGTCCCAGGAGGGGGGGCCGGCTGACGGTGACGATGAAGGTCAGCCAGGGCAGGGAGGCGAGGAGGAGGAGGAGGAGCAGTGAGACGAAGGACAGCTGCTCTCTGCGACCCCTGACCCCTGACCTCTGACCTTTCCTGGCTGCTTCAGAGGAACTTTTTATTTGTTTCTGTTCTGTCGGAACGTTTGGAACCGACGACGTTCCTTCATGTCGTCACAGCCGGTGGAACATCGCTTCGTTTGGAATAAAAGCTCAGTTTGAAAAAAAGAATCTGCAGCTGCTTGTCTTCATCTGTCTGTTAGCAAAATATCTTCTGAGCCACTGGACGGAGTTTGATCAAACTGGATGAAGTCGCACCCGACTGAAGGGCGGCGGGCAATATGCATTCCTGAGCTGTGGGACCTCTGACGGAGCTCAGCGTGTCTCCACGGAGAGTTTCTAACCTTGGAGGAAATAAATGGTTAAACTTTGACTTCATGCAGGTGAAATAAAACAACTCGGCTGGTTGAGGCGCTGAGCGGCGAGGAGGAAAACGTCTCAGAAGGTCGTCACGCTTCCTGTTCCTCCATCCGTGTTTCTGTCTGTCGTTTCAGAAACGGCGCGTTGAATAAAAACTTCCTGTTTGTCCAAAAGAGTCGACATGTTGGGGTTTATTTAAGGATAAAAATCTACAGAACAGCCCTTTAATTTGGCCTCATTTTAACCCTTTTATGTCCGAATTCATTTATTTTATAATTCTTTGCTTTTTTTAATCAAAACAGAAAAAAGGAAAAAAGATTAAACTTCAGTTTTCTCTGCGCTTCGTTAAACGTTTTTAGTGTTTCTGTTAAATTCCACAGAACTGAAGGAAAAACTTTAATCTAAAAAGAAAAATGGAGGACGAGCTAAAAACAGGAAACATCAGCCGGGCTTCGTGCAAAAGTCCTGATCCGCTGCAGCCTTTCCTGTGAGCTCTGAATGGGTCAACAGACTTTGGTTTGAATCCAGAACCGGGTCAGAAGGACGGCTGGTTCTGAATGAGCTGGACGAGTAGAGGACAGGAGAGGACGAGTGGAGGACAGGAGAGAACGAGTGGAGGACAGGAAAGGACAGGAGAGGACGGGTGGAGGACAGGAGAGAACGAGTGGAGGACAGGAAAGGACAGGAGAGGACGGGTGGAGGACAGGAGAGGACAAGTGGAGGACAGGAGAGGACG
>NC_051437.1:29109681-29115138 GCF_001649575.2 Kryptolebias marmoratus
GAGGACAGGAGAGAACAGGAGGGGACGAGTGGAGGACAGGAGAGAACAGGAGGGGACGAGTGGAGGACAGGAGGACAGGAGGGGACGAGTGGAGGACAGGAGGACAGGAGAGGACGAGTGGAGGACAGGAGGACAGGAGAGGACGAGTGGAGGACAGGAGAGGACGAGTGGAGGACAGGTTCAGATATCTGCTGCTCGGCAGGACAGATGGAACCAGATTTTATTTATCAGTTTATTAAAACCACTTTATATCTGTGACTTTTATTTATTTTATTAATTATGAAAGAAAACAGCAGAACAAACGTCCTCTAAAGATGTCCGTTACGTCTTTATTTACTGTATGAAGTGATTTAATTAGATTGTTTTATTCTAATGTTCTGGATCAGCTGCAAGCTTCGATAATGAATTAATAAGTTGAATTAATACGGATTTAAAGCCCTTCGGCACGATTAATGTCTGGTTTTGTGTCTGAAATATATCAGATCATTAAACCTGACTGACATTTCGTTATTAACACAAAATAACACGACTGATAAAATCTGTTTGGAGCCGAAAAGAATCAGGAAAATGTGAGAAACATAAAAATAAACCCATCGACTGGTTTAATATTATGTTAAATATATATTTTAATTAAATTCAGTTCTTTTAGGGCATCAGTTTTAACTTCAGATGTGAATTCTTCAAACCAAACATAAAATAAATCAAAGTTAGCTGTTTTAAATGTGTGTAGAAGTTTATTTTTTGGGGAAACAGAAGAAATAAATTCACAGGAACACATTTTATTCACTTAATTCTTTATTTTTTTTTTCAACTTTTCATTAGCTGGACGTTTTTTGAAGCAGGTTGACAAATAATCAGTTTTCTGGGTAATGGTTCAGCAAATTCACTTCAGTAAAACCAATAAACTGGAGTCAAACCGGTTCAGGTTCTTCAGTCAAACCGGATCAAACGTTGCGTCGATTCGCCACCAGGGGGCGCAACGAGCTCAGCTTTTATTAATTTCTGTTTTTATCTCCTGAAAACTTCACAATTCTAACTGTTTTATTTCATATCATTTTGATATTTTATAAAACAGTTAAAATATGGTTGTATTTTTTAAAAATATAATTACATTCTTCAGATTTTCTGCAGTTTGATCATTCAGGAAGCTGCAAGTTGCGCCATTTTTGTTGGTAAATTTCCTTTAAAGTTACAGAAATCGTTTTTTTCAGATGACAAATTAAAATTATGAAGCATTTAAAAATAACACATGGAGGATTTTGGCATCAAAATGCGCAGTTTCTTTTTATTTTTGTTAAACTAAAACTTATTATTTACAGCAAAGAATCAATAAATAAACGGTCTAAAATGAAGCCAAATTAAAGGGCTGTTCTGTACATTTTCGTTCATTTCTGACTTGTATCATTAATGATTTCCTAAAGTCTCCAAACCTCCACCTGAGTCCAAATTAAACCCCAACATTCTGACTCTTTTTGGACAAACAGGAAGTTTTTATTAAACAAGCCGACAGACAGAAGCAGGAGCAGGAACCCGGAGGAGCTTCTGGGGCAGCAGCAGTTCTTCAGTTCCTCCTCAGCAGGAAGAGTTCAGGAGCTCCACTCATCGTAGGAGGAGTAAACAGGCTCCTCCACGGAGCGCACGGAGAACTTGAAGTGGCGCCGCAGGTAGCCTCCGTACCTCTTGTCCCACTTCAGGTTGTTGAGTTTGGGCCGAACCCGCCGCATGAAGCCGCCGTAGCGCTTCTGGAGCTCCTCCCGGCTCTCCTCGGGGCTCTCCTCCCGGCTCTCCTCCTGCTCCCCGGAGCTACTCCTCTTTGATTTGGGGCCGAATTTGCGTAAAAAGCCGCCGTAGCGTTTAACGAACGCGTGCGCGTCCTCCGCGTCCTCGTCCTGCGCGTCGCGCGGCGTGTCCCGCGGCGCGCCCCGCGCTTCCAGCCGCTTCAGCAGTTCCTGGTAGAGTTTGGGCAGCGGCGCGGCCTTCAGGACGGAGTTGGAGGAGGTGAAGAGTTTGTTCTTGTTCTTGTCGATCCTCTTGATGAAGCCTCCGTACCGCTTCACGAGCTCCGCCTGCTGCCGCTCCTCCGCCGCGGCCGCCGCGTCCTCCGTGAAGTCCCCGAGACTCGGAACCGGAGCGCAGCTCTGCAGCTCGTCCTCACAGTCCGGACTGCAGGACTGAGACACGGAGACAGGAGGGACAGGGAGGTCAGTCCCCTCATTGAAGCTCCAACAGAAAACTCAAAGATTCTTCTTCCTAACATCTTTATATGCCTCTTAAATACACAGACTTTTAGATTTAAAAATTTAAAATGAAGATTTTTGTTTAAAAATTCTACTTTTTGTAGGTTTTAACTGTTTTAACCTTTTTAAATGCGCACAGTTTAGAAGCTAAATGTGACTTTTCAGTTCTAGTTTTGATTAATTGTCTTATTTTAACACAAAAAGCAGCAGAAATGTCTGATCTGGGTGCGTAAAGCTGCTCTCACCAGGCTGCTGAAGGCGGCGTCGGGGCGCAGCATCTGTTGCGCGCATTTCTGGCACTCTGCTGAGCAGTCTGTGTGGATGGAGGGCGGCAGGCTCAGCATCAGCACCAGGACATACCACTCCATTCTTCAGCAGGTCCCTGCGCACAGAAACCAACGGACAAAACATTTTTAATTCTTTTATTTCAAGTAAACCAAGCTGCCGTGGAGCTGCGCGCGCTGCGTAAAAGGCGCGCCGACGCGTTTTCTCTTTAATGTTCTGCCAAGAAAAGCCCAGAAATAACTAAAGTTAAGAAGACAGATTAAAGCATAGAGAGCAGACTCGGTACCTTCAGGAGTTGGACAGATTCTTCCAGCCGTGTTAAGACTCGCAGAGGGGCATCGACCGGCTCGCGCTCCTCCGTCCGACACTTGCCGCTCGCGCGTCGCGTTTCTTTTTATCCGCGGAGCCTCGGAGCTGCTTCTGCCAACGGACCAATGGGAGGGAAATGATCCCACCGCCTCCCTGCTTCAGGAAACACCCACACCGAGGAGAAGCGTTCATCACCATCATCATCATCATCACGCCGTCTCCGATCAGACCCTGGGCTGTAAATTTCCCTGACATCTTTCTGTTTGGCTTCACAGGGAGACAGAGAGCAAAGAAAAGAGGAACTCAGGACAGAGAACTGATCCAGATGGGACCAAACGGACCCCAGAACCGAGCCTGACTAAAAACAGAGACTTAATTTAAAGGAGCTTTAAATAAAAAGTTTAAAATCAGACATAAAAAAGGTTCTCCTGAACTACATCAGATGGTGAAGTTTCAAGTCGTTTACTCCAGCAGTCTTCCAGATATATTGATGTGGAATTATGAAACGCGGGTAAGCACTCAACGTAAACAAAGGCTGAAATCCGCTAAAAGCCACGTGGCAGCTCGAGTCAGGTGTTGGACCTGCATAAAGCTGGACGGATGGTGAAATCAGACAAGAGTAGAGACTTTCCAAGACGTTTCTGGGTTTTTTTTCCCTGGTTTTTAGTTCTGAAAGTTGTTTTTTTACTTCATGCATCTGTGTTTTCTGTACAGATCTGAGTAATAAAGACCTGCTAAAAACACTGAAAACATTTTAGACTCTGAAGAAGCAGCTTTGGAGAACATCGGTCCTGCTTCTGAAGGTCTTGTCAGGAAAAGATGACGGATCGTTTCTCAGCTCAGGGGAACATTTTAGAGACTTCTGAGCGAAAAGGGATCCTTTGTTCATGAGAACCTTCGCCCAACAAGAACTCCATCCGATCACCAGAAACGGAACGAAACGAAACGAAACGCAGGAATTTCCTTCCTTTACGGAACCGAGCTGCGCAGAACAGTCACCATGGTTACCGCGACGGATTTCTGAGGTGAAAAGAAGGAATTTCTTTCTCAGATTCTTGTGAAGTTGGTTCACATGTGAGAAAATAAAACTCTTAAAATAAATTGTAGATTTCAGAGTAAAATGTTCTCAGAAATCTGTAGAAAACATCTCCAGGATGTTCGACGTCGTGTGCTCAGCGTGGACCATTCTTTGTTTACAATGCAGTACTATTAAACACGCTGTGATTCTTTTTACCACAAAAACTTTGAACCAAAACGCTGTGAATCTAAGAACAGCTTCACGTTTACCAGATTCTGTGGTTTCTAAGAAGATTTTACAGTAAAAAATCATCAAATGTTGCAGGAAATTCACCTTAAAAACAACAAGAACAAAAATGAATCAGAGCAGAGAGAACTGTGTTAAAATCAGCAGCTTTTACAGTTAAATTATAATTATAATGAAACCAAATAAACTTTGCCACAGTTTAATGGAACCTTCTACGTCAGGGTCCTTGGCTGAATTTGTATGAAGCTGTAAAAATGAACTTTTCTTCTGCTCATTCAGACGTTCTCAACATTTTTCAGCTTCTCGTCATTAAAGGTTCAGACGAGGAGGACTGCGTGGGCAAATCAACACTAAAACATAAAACGACGTAATTTCCTGAGAGGAAACATAAAGAATTAATCTACTAAACTGAAGTAATTTAAAAAATGACACCATTCTTTGGAAATCCAGTTTGATTTTACAAAAACAGACATAAAACAAAAATCTGTGATGTTTTCAGAAGAATTCAGGGATGAATTTTTGTGTTTTTGCTGACAGGAAGTCAGGAAACAAATACTTTTATTCTTTAAGTTGTAACAGTTTGACTGCAGGAACCGTTCTCGTTGTTTTAATGTAATTCTAACCTTTTATTTTTATTATTTAAATCCATCCATGTAGTTTAAACTTAAAACTTTTAATTGTTACTTCCTGTTTTATTTTGTAGAGCCTGTTTCTTTGTTCCCTTCTGCTCCAAACAAACTGGTTTTATTTTTGCGAGCTTTTGCTTTGATTAATATTTATTCTTTATTTTGTGTTTCATTTTAACACCTCTAAGCAGGAGGCATCATGAAGACCAGGGAACTCGCCTCACAGGTCAGAGGCAAAGTTGTGGAGAAGAATGGATCAGAGTTGGATTGTAAAAATAAATATCCCAGAACTCTGAACATTAAATCCATTAAAGAGGAAAGAGAGGGTCGTCCATCAGGAGGTCAAAGGTTACCCTGATGGAGCCGGGAGGCGGTTCCACCCGTCCTCAGGACCACGAGAAGCAGCTCAGAGCTGAGCTTCGTGGAGGAGAAACGTGTGGAAGAAGCTGCTGTGGTCAGACGAGGTTTAACATCGAGGAGAACGCCTACAGCGAAGCACGGCGGTGGCAGCATCATGCTGTGGGGAGGTTTTTTATCATGGGAGTGGAAGGAAAGATGGACAGAGTGAAATATAGAGAGACGTGAGACGGAGGACCACCTTCCAGCAGGACAACCCTGAAAGCTCTGCTGGTCTAAGGAGATCCAGGTCCGGTCAAAGTCCAGATCTCAGTCCAGACTTCAGTCCAGATCTCAGTCCAGACTTCAGTCCAGATCTCAGTCCAGATCTCAGTCCAGA
>NC_051437.1:29116276-29124541 GCF_001649575.2 Kryptolebias marmoratus
TCCAGACTTCAGTCCAGATCTCAGTCCAGATCTCAGTCCAGATCTCAGTCCAGACTTCAGTCCAGACTTCAGTCCAGACTTCAGTCCAGATCTCAGTCCAGACTTCAGTCCAGATCTCAGTCCAGATCTCAGTCCAGATCTCAGTCCAGATGAGAACCTCTGGTTTGATTTAAAGGTTTTTAGACACAAGCAGCATCTGTCCAACCTGAAGGACCTGGAGACGTATGGACCTGAAGACAGACCTGAAGAGACTCGGTGCTGCAGGAGGTGGTGATGTTAGGAGGATAAATAATCAGATTTTCTGTTTCCTTGTCTGGTCGATGTTTTCTGCTTCATGTGAATTCTTTCATCTTCATGAGTCCATGAGTCACTTCGGAGGAAAGGTTGGAGCTTATTTCACAAGAAGGACAAGAACATTCAGGAAGATCTGATAGAATATAAAAAGTAAAAACAGGAACCTGCATGGAAATCATATGAATGAGAGTTCTGATCAGAAATAATTAGGATGTAAACGCCGTGAAGTGACGCAGCAGCTGTTAACGTTGGTGTTGCTCTCCGAGGACTCGACGGTTAAACGTTCCAGCAGCACAGTTTCTGCCACCGAGCCAAAAGGTTTCTAAGCAACCTGGAGCAGAATTTCTCTCCATTTTGCCGCCGTCTCGTGATTGGAGTCTCTGATTCAACGAATCGGCTCCGTTCATCAACAATAACAAAACCCGACACGCTGAGCGGCACGGGGCGGGTTTACGGGTCCACAGGTGAACAAAAGGAAGTCCACCGTCAGGACTTTGTCCCATGATCTGGTCTTCACCAGGATTTTAAATTAATCAGTGGTCGTCAGAGGGAACAACTAAAGAAAAGCAGGAAGAGAGAAGAAACCAGGTGTGTCAGGACGAAAAGACTGATTGGACAGTCTGGGAAGGGTCAAAGGTCATTTCAGTTTACCCAGCTGTCAGCACGGCGGTGGAGGGCTGATGGTTTGGGCTGATTCTGGAGTCAGATGTGAGGCCATCTGTCCGACAAACATAACGGTCCAGAACCAGAACCAGAACCTCAGAGAGCTGAGCAGAAACCAATGAGCTGAAGCAACGCTGGAAAGAAGAGTGGGCCACAACTCCTCCACAACCAGGAACCCACTGAGAGTTCTGCTGCTGGAGGAGGTTCTGCTGGGTCAGGACCTGGAACCTGGTTCTGGGTCAGGAGCTGGAACCAGATTCTGGATCAGGACCTGGACTTGGGGAAAACGGTGGAATCTGTTGTGTTTTTTGCTCAGTTGTGGTTTGATCTGGGTCAGGATCTGGATCATTTTAGAACCTGATGAGAACCGGATCAGTTTTCCTGACCTGAACTCCAGAATCAGACTTTCTGACGGGATGCAGGGGGGCGTGTCTCAGCGGGAACACCTGACTCAGGGGGGCGTGTCTCAGTGGGAACACCTGACTCAGGTGTAAACAAACCTGAAACTTGATGTGTTATTGTTGGACTCAGCTCAGGTTGTTTATTACCCCCTCGGGTCACTGAAACATATAAAATCGAACCGAGCACAGAGCGCTTCTGCTTGTGTTCGGCAGCAGAGACATCGCCGTGCCCACACTGAAGCAGCCTCCTGGTGTCTCTGCAGATAAGGTGTTATTTTGGGTGAGCAAAGCCTGAAAGACTGACCTTGATAAACAAGAGTGAGTCAGGTTCACAACAAAGAAACAGATATGCATAAAAACACCACGAGGCTGCAGATGTGAAGCTGTAACCTGGAACATCCGAAACAAACCTGACCTGTTGTGACGGCTCCAGTTAGAAAACATTTTAATGTGTTTTATTGTTTCGCTGGAAAACGAACTAAAAGCTTCATTAATAACAACCGATTAAACGGCTGCTCAGGATGAGAGAAAGAGTTCCCATGGCGATGAACCCGCAGGATCATTTCAGCCACAACAAATTAAAACATCTCATGACTCCGAGCGGATCTGTGGAGGTTTCATTAAAAAATCACAAAAGAGTGGAAGTAAAACTGTGGCACAATAAGAGAGGACAGAACATGAAAATGGCTCCTTTTTTTGAGTTTTAGTGAAAACACAAAAGTTTTTATCATTAAGGCCTCGTGTTCAAACAAAAACTGGGTTTTAGGATTTTAAAAAAAGTCTTGAAACGCCCAAACACATCCTGTTTGAAGCTCCGCCTCTAATGTAACCTTTGACCCCAGAGGGTCTTCTTCTTCTTTATGTTTTTCAGCTTCATCCCCTCTTTGTTTCCTGTTTCTGGAGCAGCCACCACAGCTTTCTGTGTTCTAATAACGGATAAAATGATAAAAACTGTGTTTCCATGTGGACAAGTATATTCAGGAGCCGGAGACGGACTGTGAGCCAAAAAGTGAAGCTTTTAATTTTAGTCCAACCTTATCTGGTGGTAAGATATGAGTCAGAAGAACAATATCCTGGATCCAAGCGTCGGAAATGAACTTCCTCTGCAGGCTGAGCTGCAGAGAGACGGAGAGGAGCTCATTTCAGGCCTCGGCTCCACGATTCAAGCCTCATGAGCGCCGGAGAGGAACCGGTGAACCCAGAGGAACCGGAGAGGAACCGGTGAGTCCAGAGGAACCGGAGAGGAACCTTTCAGCACCACAGATCCGCTGGTCCATCTCCATCACGCCCACATACTTCAGCTTTTCTGTTTGAGGCAAAGATCCTCGATTTCCACCTTTATCCAGAAAAACTGACCCCACACCAACAAACATAAAGTAAAAACACTTCAAACATTTGCAGCTTGTCTTTTATTTGCCACATTTTAAATACGACATTCAAGGTTTTTAACTTTTCCGACTCCTTTCAGAACCGGGAGGATCTCTGGCAGCTTCCGGTCCAACAAACCAAATAAGACGCTGATGTTTCTGCTCAGCTCCTGAAGGACGAGGCTCTGTTTGTTTCTGCTGTTTCTCAATAAATGATTAATCCGTTCGTCAGGCTTCTCACATTCAGCGCCACGGATCAGTCCAAGTTAGTGTTTCACTGTAGTTTAAGCATCATATAAACTTATTTCACGTGCAGGTTTCCTCAGATTCATCCGTGTTTCTTGGTTTCTACAGCTGCTCGTCACAGAAACAGTTTTCTTGTTGACCTTTCCTCCAAACGGAGCTCACTCTGATCTGCTTTTAAGGTCTTAAAGGTGCAACCGGACAGAAAAATAGAAAAACCTCAGTGAATTTTACAGATATTAAGCTAATATTTAGCGTGGTAGTAGCTGAGAGTCGTGCTCTGAGCGCTCACAGATCACACCGGATGAATTTCTAAGTTTTGACCAAATTTTCAGCACGTTTTTAAAGTTTGTATTTCCTGTCTTTAGCCACACATCGTTCAGTTGGACATCATTCCGACCCGTAAACGCACACCTGCACTCCCATGGCCAGCACGCAGCGATGTGTGTGTCGCCTCGGGTTTTATAAACGCTCCTCTGTTTGAGCAGCCTTGTTTGCATTTTTACATTCTCCAGTAACCTGGAGACACCTGCATCCCATAGAGTACTCCTACATGCTGCCGGTTCTAACCACGATAAAGCCCGGTGTTATCTTCCACGGCATGGTTTACAGCACAATTACTCCGAGTTGCCTCGTATTGTTTATCTTGTGTTCAATGGGCATAAAATAATGGCATCTACTTCCCATTTCCCTGCTCTCGTTCAGCGACGAGCTCCTGTATGTCTGCAAACACACCATCATCGTGACACAGTGGCCGACAAAGTGTTTGAAGAGTAACCTCTCCCAGGCGTTTCCATGCATCATCATCCTCGTCTCACACACACACACACACACACACACGCGGCAGCGCCCTCGTCCCCCTCTCGCCCACTAACCCCTTGGTGACGCCTCACACCTCCGCCAATGAAAAAGATCTGTTAGGAGACAAAAAGTGAGGTGAGCGCACGAGCGACAACAACACCGCCAACCTGAGCTCCGCGCCGAATCTGGTGTGAAGGTAACCATAGCAGCCGTTAAGAGAAGCTGCCATCGCCACCGAAAATAAACCTTCTTGATGGGCGGAGGATCACTTTATACATTTTCACCTCAATGAATAGAGACACAAAGTGAAGGTGGTGACGGCGGGCGGGGAAATCTCAAAAACAAACAACTGTGCAACTTTCATTTACGTCACGCTCTATTTGCACGGTGACATTATGAAAGCAGCGTTGGGTTCTGCGAGCACAGGATGAGTTGTTGATGGTATATAATTCAGCCGAGCTCTGCAGAGGTGTCGTGAAAAGGCCTCTGAATGGAAAACGGCTCAAAGCCGGGCAGCCTTGATTGCATCTGAATGAACACGCTCTCGAACAAACAGCATGAAAGCCAGTGAATGGGCGGCCTTGAAGGTGGTAAAATGATGTTGATGGCGTGACGAGCTCCTTGTGGAAAATAAAGTAACCAGAAATCTAAATTTATAAACAATATGCTTCCTTTACAACACGTTTAACTGACTGAAGACATATTACCAACTTTGAACAGTTAAAAACCAGAAAGAAACACTTGTACAAAGTTAAACAAAGCCGATAAGTTCTCCTCGGTTACATCAGCTTATCCTGGAGCCACGAGCAGCTGGCTTTGTGCAAACCTTGGTTAGCACAAAGAAACACAACCATTAGGAGTCAGTAAATAAGTGTGGGAGGAAACCCACACAGACACAAAGGCCACGAAAATGACAAAAACTGGAACCAAAATCTGCTTTCAAGAAGAAACAAGTCCACCTTCATTCAGTTTTAGGACATGTTCAGGCTGAGGTTCTGGTTCTGGACCGATCTGGCCCACTCTTCTTTCCAGCGTTGCTTCAGCTCATTGGTTTCTGCTCAGCTCTCTGAGGTTCTGGTTCTGGACCGTTCTGTTGTGTTTGGGATCCTTGTCCTGTTTGTCGGACAGATGGCCTCACTATATAAGCAGCTCATTATTTTGCCAAAATTTATGATTTAATCTACAGGAGTCTAGTTAAGAAAGTTGGAACGGTTTATTTAATCATCATTATTTCTTGTTGGTGTCGGTTTTAGACCTGAACGTTCAGGACTGAGTACAGAAGATTATAACTCTGAGTACATCTCAGTCATATAAATGGTAAAAACCAGAAAGAGAGCTCACATCACCCCTGATTTAACGTCTCTGCCTCGGCTTTCTCTGCGTTTTGGATTCACTTTATTGTTTTTAAGGCTGTTTATGGTCTCAGTCCTTCCTGTTTATCAGACATGATTTACTTTCCTAGATCCTCCAGGTTCTCTGGAAAGCTCTTCTGATCGGACCTAAAGGTACGACTGGAACCCTTGGTGACGTGTCTGCCTTCCTGAGGACCTGAGATCTGCTGAGATCTTCAGGTCTTTAAAAGTCTGGCTTGTAGTTGCTTTTACTCTCAAATGTCACCAATATTATCTTAGTCTTGTTGGACTATTAGTGGGGCAGTTGTTAAAAAGCCCCTGTCTGTGTGAAGACAGGAGCAGAAAATCTCAGTTTTTAAGAACATTCAGACTGCGGTCGGGTTCTAGGACTCAGTTCTCCAGTTGTCCCGTCTCCTCGTCATCTGGGTTCTGATTAGATGTGTTATTCATCTCTTCTGTATGAGCTGAAAGAATAAATCTGTTTTATATTGATTTTCAAAGCAGCTCAGCAGCTTCTGTTAGCTCGTTAGTCCTTTAGCTCGTTAGCTGTTTGTCCTGGGGTCGCTGACCTGGTGTCGTTAACGATCATCAGCTCCCGTCTGCTGAGGATGTGTTCGTTTCTCACTCGGAGCTGTTGGTCTTTGGGATGTGAAACCTGTGAAGTTTTTGTGTCAGAATGATTTAGACACCTCGCATCTCAGGGACACAGTCCACACACACACACACACACACACCTAAAAACCAGATCTGAAGATGAGTAAAACCATCAGGTGTTTTCAGTAAACAGAAGCCCTCAGTGGAGCAGAAACTAAACACGATCTGTGACGCTGACTTCATGGAGGTGGGAGTCGGCCCTCATGCTGTTCCTTCCACTCACCGTCACCACCATAAACTAACATCAGTTTAAAAACAAAAACTGAAGCAGAGGAAAGAGGAAAACGCTCCTGCTGCTGCTGACAGATTTTAGATGAACAGGAAGGAATGTTTCTTGTAGAAAACACGGAAAGTTTTCGGGGATCAAATGGAGAGTTTCATCCCAATTATCTGTACATGTCGCCTGGAGCCTTCGGCGCCTCGTGACGTAAGAGAAAACATCACACCTGAGTGAGTTTCGACAGAGAAGACGTTCCACAAACAGGGCTGATAAATCAAAAACTTTACCAGCTGTAAGTTTCATGGACTGAATGGAAATGTTGGAGATGGAGGCCGAAGATTTTAAACGAGAAAAATGCAGTAAAGAAGGAAAATAATACTGATAATAAAAATGCAGCTGCTGCTTTCTGTTCATTTCTGTTCATTCATCAACCAGTTTTTAAAATCCAGAACAGATTTTTAAAGACTGAAAACTCGACACGTCTCACCGGAGAAATCAACGAGGACAAAAGAAGAAGCTCTCTCTCTCCAGGAGGTAAACAGAATCTGAAAGAAACGAGAAAAATATTCATCAAAGACCTGAGAGACGCCGGATCCTTCATCCGATCATTAGCTGGACTCCGGGTTCAGGTTTCAGGCCTTTATTGGACCCAATTTTCTGTCAAACTGTTAGTTTCAGATAAAACAATGTGAACAAATTGTCTTTTTGACAGGCTGAACAAAGAGACTAAAGACTCAAATTAAACTCCTTTTTGAAATAAAATTGTCTCTTTAAGTTGTCAGAGTTAAACGGTTTAAACAAACAAAAGTTCCTCTGAAAGGGAGTAAAAAAGCAGCCAAAGTCCAAATAAAAACCTCCGAAAGACCTTCTGAGAAGTCTGGAGATCCAGGAAAATATTAAAAAAACATTTTCTGGAAAAATGCAGAATGAACGCTGAGCGATGAACGACAGCTGAAGAAGCAGGAAAGTTGATAAAATGTACAGAATAGAGGCTAAAATTAGCAAAACTTCAGCTAAATGCTTAAAGTAGCTGATCAGTGGCTAAAAGCTAAAATAAGCAAACTGCAGCTAAAAGCTAAAGTAGCGCTCTGTGCTACATTCAGGTACCTGCACCGTGCTGCGTTCAGGTACCTGCACCGTGCTGCGTTCAGGTACCTGCGATCAGGGATTTTAGCGCTCAGGAAACTCCAGACAAAAGCATCACCGTATCTGTGTCCGTGTCGTTTTACCTCAGCAGCAGTGGCCTTCAGGTTTCCGTGGTAACGCCGCTTTTTTTTTTCTGACTCAGAAGCTGGAGAGAGCGTCCCTGAAAGTTGTGAAAGATATTTTCTCCTGGAGCAGAGCGGAGCAGAGAATAATAACAATAATACAGCCAGATCTTGACTGCAACACAAAACCTCTGCAGGCAAGGTCAGAGTCACCACACACACACACACACACACACACACGGCACCATGAATGCAGCATGAATATCCTCCTCCACTTCATCTCTGACTGTGACTTTTTTAAATTTCCCTTTAAATCAGATCATTTATAGATTTGTCACAGGAAGACGTTTCATCAAACATTCTGATTTTCTGATTTTGACATTAAACAGAAAGTATTTACCGTCATGGAGCTGGGAAACAAACAGACCTCTGCAGCTTTGATGTCTGTAAATCTACCAGGAGGACGGAAACAAACATGAAAAGTGCAGAAAAGTGTCATTTATAGGATGTTATTTGGACTCCACCACAAGAGGTCAGGAGAGCATGTTTTTGAAATGCTCAGAGTCTCTGGCTTCTCCTCGTTACGCTGAAGAGTCTCAGATCAGAGAAAACATCAAAAACGACTTAAAGACGGATTCTGTGAAGATGTGAGGGTTTATTTGTTTCTGCTACACTCACATTAACTCAGATCTTTATTTTATTTCATCCAATTCATAGAATAAAAACACTTATTGTAAATCTCATTAACCCACATTTCATTCACTGTAACATAGTAAACAGATCAAATGTTCAAAGTAAAAATTGTACCCTTCTTAGGATAAAAATCTGATAATTTAGAGTCTGATGGCTCTTCTCTTTACAGATGTTCCAGATGTTTCCCTCTGTGCAGCATCTCCATCAGTCTGTAAACATCTGGACCTGAGGTTGTCCCATTCTGTCTGTTCAACAGTCCTGGATGGGAGCAGATGTTGTTCTAAAACCTGGACTAATGCACCCCCATACCATCAGAGAGGCAGGCTGACCTCAGAACAGTTCTCCTCTTTGGTCCAGAGGAGACACATC
>NC_051437.1:29126295-29154934 GCF_001649575.2 Kryptolebias marmoratus
AAGCTCACCTGTTACCTGCTCCTCGTATTCATCGAGCTCACCTGTCACCTGCTCCTCGTATTCATCGAGCTCACCTGTTACTTGCTCCTCGTATTCATCGAGCTCACCTGTCACCTCTCACCTACAGGTTTATCCTGTCTCTTCCCCTGTCTGATCCTTGAGGTTTTTGTTGCATTTTGTGTTTGGTGCTTTAAAATGGCCGCCACAGCTAACTGACCTAAGCAAGCACAAAATGGCTACAACCTAAAGTGTTTGACAGATATTTAGTCAGGATTCAGGGTGGTAGTAGCTGAGAGTCATTAACAACACATACTCGAAGCGCTAACTGAGGCAACGGGTGAGATGCATTACTTAAAATAATTATTTGACATATTTGGTAGAATATTTAAAAGCACAGATAATCAGTGTTTTTTTTATTTAAAATTTAATGCAAATCCAAAAACAGATTAAAGTTCATCTGCAGAGGAGGAATAAAACTTTGTGAGTCATCTTTTTAATGAAAACATCATTTTATCTTATTTTTTTCTACTCTATAAATCAAACAAACAAATAAATCTGATTTATTGTGAAAAATTTAATTTAATTATAGCTTTAAGTAGTTTTTAATCACTTTATTCCCAGAATTTAAAAACATCAGCTAATCAAATTCTGTTAAATAAACTGAATCTAAAGCAACGTTTTGTTAATTTTAAGATAAAAACATCGTTCTGCAGTTTGATGGACATGATTTAGTCCTCTGTTGGATTCCTGCTGATTTCAGAGCCTCAGTTAATTCCTCTTTTGATTGGATCCACAATAAAAAGCTTTACTGGCCGCTGAGCCGTGACAAAAAGACACGTCGGCTGTGTGAGAGCCGCCCGGCTGGTATTCAGGGCAGTGAATGCAACACGGCAAGTTTTACAAAAGAAAAGCTCGGTGTTATCTGCACAGGGAGGATTTCAGCTCAGTGATCCGGTCGGTTCTGGTGACTTTATGTAACATCAGGACAGCAGACAACAGTTTAACTGTCAGAAACTTTTACTTTTAAACACTCATACACAAAAACTCAGGACAGGAGAGGAAACCAAACACAACAAGGTTTGTTAAACAAGAAAATGACACAAAACGAGGGAAATAATTAGGTCAAAAACACAAAACAGGAATTTATTTTTCACCAAAGCGACCCAGATTTGTGATTTTTATTGTTGAGTTGTCACATCTTTACAGAGGGCTGCAAAATTTATAATAAATACATTAATTAATAAAGTTTAATGAGGGAAAATAAATGCGATATTTAAGATTTTTTCTTTTTAATGAATTCACAAATTGTATAAAATTCTGTTTTTACTTTGTAATTATGGACTACTAACTGCAGATTAATGAGAAAAATAAATAAACTGATTGTAGCATCAGGTTGGAACATAAAACTATAAAAAGTAAAAAACGGGGGTCATATTTCCAACATGGTTCGACAATAAAAACATAAAAACACTCTGAGGTTCAGTTTGCTGAGAAATAAAGACTCATGATAATATTTATGTGTGTATTTATATCAAATTAAACTTGCAGGGAAATAAAACGTTTAGTAAACAGTTTCTTTTTTGTTGTCATTTTTTAGTTTAGAATAAATTTAATGAAATATTATTTACTTCTGGTCCTGCATTTGTTAGAAAGAAAACATCTTAATTAATAAAATAATATTTAAGTTTATAAAACGTCTTTTATGACAGCCTTCACATAGAAGATGAAATTTAAAACAGAACAATAAAATGCAAAAATAAATAAAACATGGTGATTTATAGAATTTTCGCATATTTGTCTCGATTAGAACTTTTAAATAAATAAACAAACAGGAAGGAAGTTTTAATCTGGAGTTTCAAGATAAAGCCTGCTGATACTCTTCAAAATAAGAGCCATAATTGATATTATTACAATCTTAAGACCCAGATGAGTCGTGCTGCTTGTCTTTAAAGGAGAACGTTCTAGATGTTGGAGTCCTGAGCAGTTTCTCCACCAGAACCCTTCAAGGTTTCTTCGGAAATCTTCTCGTTTTCGTCACTTTCCGTCTCGCAGGAACTGTCCAAACTGAACAAAGACCCAGAAATTAAAAATAATGATTTGTTTGAATGCACTGAATGTACACTTATAAATAAATATCAGTAATAATAACTTAAAATGGTTTAGCATCTCTCATGCTACCTGAGGATGTGTCACACAGAGGATAAAACTTAAAACAAGACAATAAAACATGAAAAAAAGAAAATAAAACATGAATAACAAAACATTTAAATAACAACAACAGCTAAAAAATTAAATCTTTACTTCTGTTACTTTCCCATATTTGTCTATAAGTTATTTTTTAATTAAAAAAAGAGTAAAGAAAATCCTCCTTAAATGAAAAACATGAATAAATAAGAACAACTTAACCCCATTTAAGAAAGGATGAGAGTCACCATAGCAACCAGTGACTCAGCAAATTCTGACTCTCTGGATCTTATTTTATTCAGCAGGTTCTCCTTTATTTATTTATCCTTTATTTTCCCCCCACCCTGGATAAATGGATCCTATAAATCCTGTAGAATTTAGGATTCTTTTGTCTTGATTAGGATTTTCAAATAAACAAAAATAAGCAAACAGGAAGTCTTCCTACTAATTGTTACCTATCAAAATAAAGCTGGTTGATAAGTAAGACCCAGATCGTTTTGTATTGTTTTAGCTTTATAGTAGAAATTAGATGTTGGATTGTTGGTCATTAGCTGCAGGCCTTCAAGATTACTTCATAAATTAAAGCTATTATTATTATTATTATTAGACCCTCTCTGTAATTGTTATATTCGGATACTGAGGCTAGTGGAAGTTGTATTTTAGCAATAATAATATAGAAATGATAAAACACACGTCCTAACTCACAAGAATAAATTATATAACGTTTATCACGGCCAACAGCTCGTGAGTTTCCGCAGACGGACCTTAACGTGAGGCGGCGAACATGCCGAGCGACACGTGCGCCCACTCCCCCCTCCCGGTCCCTCCCCCCCGCACACAATGAGAGGAGGAACCGGGACGGGTCGAATCAGAACCAGCCTCAAAACGTGCTTCGCTTCAGGGGAAACTTTAATCTAACAACGGACACCTTTGATTCCGGGTCAGCTGTTAGCCGTGAACTCAAAACAAACGTAGCATGTTTGCTAACGGCTACTGTTGAGGGATTTCCGGGAGCTGAAGTCCGCCTCCACCAATCAGCGAGCGGCGTTGTAAGCCCCGCCCCCTGTTCTCTGAGAGCGCTGGAACATTTTGTTTGGGGAGCCAAATTAGTTAAAACAGCTGGACGGACAGCCCGCGGCGCGTCACCGCAGGAAGCGTTTTAAACGAAAACAGTCCGACCCCTTCGAACCACGGCCCGGCAGGCGTTAGGACGACCAAACTTCACCCGCCCAGAGTTTAAGTAATGACAGAGAAACACGGCCTCCCTTCATGCCTACCTTCAACAAGAAAGAAGTTATGGATCTTCGAAACGGGAAGAGGAGAAAGGTAAGCGGAGGCGTGCGGAGCTCCAGGCGGACTGCGGCCGCCAGGATGAAGCGGGAGGCGGGGAAAGTCCTCCGCTCCCTCACGGTGGAGAACAACATCAACCGTCCCGGGCTCATGGACGACGACGAGGAGGAAGAGGACTGCTTCTCCATCAGCTTCCTCAGGGCCGGCCCGTCCGGGGCAGCCTCGGCCGTGTCGCCCCGGTACAGCCTGCTCCGGGAGGTGGGCCGCGGCAGCTACGGGGTGGTGTACGAGGCCGTGGCCCGGAGGACGGGGGCCAAGGTGGCGGTGAAGAGGCTCCAGTGCGACGCTCCGGAAAACGTGGAGCTGGCCCTGGCCGAGTTCTGGGCCCTGACGAGCCTGGAGAACCGACACCAGAACGTGGTCCAGCTGGAGGAGTGCGTGCTGCAGAGGAACGGCCTGGCCCAGAAGATGAGCCACGGCAACAAGAGGTCCAAACAGTACCTGCGGCTGGTGGAGACCTCCCTCAAAGGTACCGGACGGGTTTCATGTTCTGGAACTCAAGTGTCCGGACTCTAAAAGAGCCGTTTAACCGAAACGAGCTTTAAAAAACCGCCGATATTCGATATTATCGTTGAAAACTGCGATGACGATATCAGTTGCATAAATCTGTGTTTTTCTCACTTTTTAAAAGGAAAAACTAAACTCAGATTTGTGCATCTGGTCAGTAATGTGCAGCACATAAATGCACTGCAGTTGGAAATATAATAAACTAGAATTTATTTTGCAAAAATTGTTATTGCGATGTATTGTGCAGCACTGAACATTCAGCTCATTCACTAACGAGTTTAACAGAAACTGTGGGATTCAAACCTTTTCCTTGTAAAGATTTGACTCGCTGTGGGTTTGTTAAATGTCCCTTAAACTGAGCTCATTCAGGGGAAAAGTGCCCCTGAAGCGATCTTTATTTGCCCGGCTGCCTCCTGTCTGACAGCGACGTCGCCGTGCATCACCTGTAGGAACCACAGAGCGCCCTGTGTTTCCTCCTTTAGCTCATGAGAGAACACTGTGTTCCTGCTTGTCAACACGTTGGACTGATTCCTCCTCACCTAAACACTCAGGTGTGAATATAATCGTTCAGTTTAACGTCAGGTGTGTTTGCCACAGCGTTACGATTATCTTCAGCTGCGTATTTCGTGGGTTTTGTTTCCAGTTTGACCTATTTATGACTTCCAGTGCAACAATAATAGCATTAATGTCCTGATGAAGGTAATAATTTGCAGATATGGTTGAATTCTGACCCGTTTGTGTTTTAAAGCGGAGTCAGGATGCTCTGTTTTCATGCTTTCTTTTAATAGCTGAGCAGTTACATAAGTGACACCGTTAAGATGACATAATTTCTGCAGCTGACGGAGACTCTGAGCAACAATGTGAGGCTTGTTGGTGATCGGTGTGTTGTCATGTTTGAATGTTTTGCAGCTTTGGTTGATTTAACCCAGTTTCAGGAGCGTGAGGTGCAGAAATGTGCAGCCACGGCTCGACGGCCTGCAGTGATTATCAGGGCAGGTCAACGCGGGCGAGTGACGCAGTTTCCTCCTCGTTCTTTAAATCCAGTTCCACTGCAGCTGAGACGTCACTCCTGAGTCATAAAAATAAACTTTAAAGGCAGCAAAGTGTTTCAGTAAACACTGGAAGCTGACTGAAGGAACACGGATACTTACACATTTAAGTCTTCTGCTTATTTTAGACTTTGAGTCGTTTTAGAATAAAATATAATGCTTTCCTTTTAAATGTGAGTTATTGACAGAACAATAAATCTAAAACTAAACTCTTATCAAGATAAATATTAACCTTAAAACAGTATTTGGCAGTTTTTAAAGCAGCAAAGTTTAATGTAAAGCAGCTAAATCCTGCTCACCTAGTTTAGGTTTAAGATGATTTTTATTTATATTAACCTTTTTAACAGGAGGCTCGTCTGGTTTCTCTGAAATCTACAGAAAAGTTAAAGTTTCAAACCTTTAGATTCTTTATTTTATAAAGTTTAAAACCTCTGATTCATCTTTTCATATCTTTGTTTTCTTTCCAATAATCCAGACTTTCTGAAGACCTTTTAGAGTTTATTTTATTTGGACTTTGGCTCCTTTTTTAAATTTATTTTCAGCTCTTGTCCCTGATCGTTTTCAGAGGAATGTTTTTGTGTTTTAAGCACGAGTCGCCTCAGAGATTAGAAACCGATTATAGATGCATCCGTGATTTAATGTCAGAATTTTTCAGACCTAAAAGAAACAAAATATTTTACTTTGACCTGCAGAATAAAAGATTTAGGGCAAGATTTAGGGCCATAACTGAACAAAAGGAGTGAAAATGTTGGTTACAGAGACGTGGGATCCTGGGTTGATGGGTGTCCATGTTGGAGCTTCCCGGCTGCTTTCTTTGGTGTTTAAATCACTTCGTTTTGAGTCCAGTTATGGAGAGAAAACGGTTCTGATGATGACGTTCCATCGTGGGTCCAAAGGTTCAACAGAAGCCAGTTTCTCCCTGGGCTGCGACCTGTTGGAGACTCGAAATCGGGAGCGAGTTGCACATTTTCAGCTGCCGCCTGAAGTCTGAGTTTTCCAGCGAGCCGTGCAGTTGGGCTGCGTTTCGCGCTGCCAGTTTTTAAAAATAACCGCCTAACGTCGCATGCACGGCGTGGAAAAAAGGGAGGAAGTTGAGAATCCATGCTGCAAACGTTTCGAGACACTTTAGAGACTCCCTCACCCAGATACCAGCGTTAGCAGCGTCAGTTTTTCTCCTCCTTCGGGTGGAAACAGCTTCCACGCAGCGAGGCTCGTTCCAGAAGCTGCTGCTGGTAGAAATCATGTCTCTGGTGTCATAAATGATCCGGAGCTGCAGCTTATAAACATTAAATAACAACAATCAGGATTTAAAATCTTTTTAAATTGATTAGGAATCGTTCACGTTCAGATTGTATTTTTGTAAACAGGTATAATAAGACTGTGATGTGACGAAACACAACAAATTAGCTCCAAACCTTTTTATTCCAGACAGTTTTAGGTTTGAGTTTCCTTCGTTTGTCCTCTGAGATGTTTATGGATAAACAGCATGTTGTCATGGTCAGTTTCAAGGACGGGTCTTAAGCTAAAGAAAACTGTAAACAGACCTTCAGAAGGTCTGGAGAACCGCTGGTTCTGGTTCTGGTTCTGGTTTTAGGTTGCTGTTTGACGAGTCCGTCTGTCTTTCACCTTCAGGGGAGCGTATCCTTGGTTACCCGGAGGAACCGTGCTACCTCTGGTTTGTCATGGAGTTCTGCGAAGGCGGCGACCTGAACCAGTACATCCTGTCCCGGCGGCCCGACCCGCAGACCAACAGGAGCTTCATGCGCCAGCTGACGAGCGCCATCGCCTTCCTGCACAAGAACAACATCGTCCACCGCGACCTGAAGCCGGACAACATTCTCATTTCCCAGAAATCCGGTTCCCCGGTCCTGAAAGTGGCGGACTTCGGCCTCAGTAAGGTCTGTGCCGGTGCGAACTCTAAGAACTTTGAGGAACACCCCGCTGCCGGCGGCGGCGGCAGAGGGAGCAACCAGAACGGCGTCGTGAACATTAACAAGTTCTGGCTGTCGTCGGCCTGTGGGTCGGACTTCTACATGGCGCCCGAGGTGTGGGAGGGCCACTACACGGCGAAGGCGGACATCTTTGCTCTGGGCATCATCATCTGGGCCATGGTCGAGCGGATCACGTTCATCGACGCCGAGTCCAAGCGGGAGCTGCTGGGGACCTACGTCCGGCAGGGCACGGAGATCGTACCTGTCGGGGAGGCCCTGCTGGAGAACCCCAAGATGGTTCTCCACATCCCCCAGAAGGCCCGGAGCTCCATGTCTGAGGGGGTGAAGAAGCTGCTCCTGGACATGCTGGCGGTCAACCCTCAGGACCGGCCGGACGCCGTCCAGCTGGAGGTACGGATGGACCAGGTCACGTGTGCTGCGTGACAAACCCCCAAATGTTTCACCCCGACTCGTCACAGAAGGGACCGAAAACTGTCCCAGGTAAGACCGCTTTATTTATCACCACCTGCCGCCACGACAGTCCGCTGACTGTGTCTGTTAGCAAAATATCTTCAGAACCACCGGCTGGATTTGAATGAAACTCTCAGAAAGTAATTATTGGATGTGTGTCTACAACTAATTAGATTGTGGAGTCAACCAGATTCAAGATGGCCGCTACAGCTAATCCAACACGGCAAACCCAAAAACGGCTGCGACTCAGTCAGTTTTACAGATACTGAGCTGGAATTTGTTGTGGTAGTAGCTGAGAGTCATCGGCAGCATGCCCTTTGACCTCTGACTGATCCTAAAGGCAGCAGGCGATGAGTTTTCATTTACTTGTAGAAATGTTCCTGTTGTAGAGAACCAAGATGAATTTAGTTCCCGTCAGCCGGACCTGGCCAACCCTTAAAGATGGAGAAGATGTTAGAAAGATGGAGAAGATGTTAGAAAGATGAATTAAACGGAGCGAGTTCCTCTCGGACTCAGGACTCCGTCGCTGGTTTAAATGGCCGCTGGTAACCTTTAACTCGAACCCGGTAATCCTTCCCTGCAGCTGACACCGTTAGTCTCAGCCCGGTCACCGACCGGAACATCTCATGCGTTACCTACAGGACTATGAGGTCAAAGGTCGGGGCAGGTACTTAATACTGGGTGGTATAAATAAAAAAAACAACAACATTATTACTCTAATTATTGAGTCATTTTTACAACGACATATTTTTATCTCTGCCATGAAGGACGGACCACGTGTTTGTTTGTCTGACTCTCTGTTAGCAAAATATCTCAAGAACTACTGGGTGGATTTAAAGTCGTCCTGATTCAAAATGGCCGCCACAGCCAGTTAACATTAGCAAACAGAAAAATGGCTGCAATTCAGTCAAACTCTGAGCGCTAAGAGGACAAGATCTGAACGAATTAAAGGAAACTTTCAGGATTAATGACTACAAATATTAACTTTTAAAATTAAATTGATCCAAGATGGTCGCCACATCCAGCTGGTGTTAGAAAACAGGAAAAATGGCGGTAACTTGGCAGACATGGTGGTCGTAGCTGAGAGTCGTCCTCTGAGCGCCAACAGAAGTCTTTGTTTGAAACTTTAACATGTGAGACGGAGACTGAGTTGTATTTTTATTTTTTATTTTAGAGCGTTTTTAATTTTTTCATATTTTATACATCTTTCTGAGGCTTCACTGAAAAGTCCAGTTTTGTTTTTATGATCCGTGGAGGTACCAGGCGACACGTTTCATTAAATCCTAAACTCCTGATTTCTGCCGTCGCCGCGGAGGAGGACGGCCTGCGCCAACAACACGTCCTCCTGGAGACGGACGAAGTGAGACAGAAATGCGTCCATTGTCTGGAGCTGATGGCCTTGGGGGGTCAGGGAGGGCGTGGTGACCGGAGAACGGGTCCTGGAACCAGGCAGGGTACAAACTGCGCCTGAGGGCAAACAGCCTGGCTCTGATTAGATGCTCACAGTTAGGGCGTGTGGGTGGAGCACAGAACAAGTTAATGGCTTCATGCAGCTCAAACTCACACCTGGTGACGACCCGGGCCGCTTTTATTTACATCATTCAGACTGACAGGTAAATTACTGCAGCTGCATCAGGTGGAGCCGATTTCTGCTCGTTAAACAATCAGGAGTTCATGAAGCTGTGTAAAATGCAGGTACATACGAAGGTGCTTTTTTACATCCAAATTTATTTCTGTATTCACCTGGAAATAAATTAGGACTCTAAGTTAAACCTTTCAGAGACTTTTTCTACTTAAAAATATGAATAAGTCTGTTTGCAGCTGGATTATTGTGTCTTTAATAAACTGTAAGAATCTGAATCACAGATTTTAGGTTTTAGTTTTATTAAAGTGATGTAGATGAATAGAAATCTGTTATATTTGTTGGCAGGATGTCTTCTGCTTTTTTATTTGCCAGCTCTGATTTCCATTTTCTTTTTGTAAAACCAACCTGCTGGTTTCAGATTTAGCCGATTTTAAATTCTCCTTAAGAAATATAATTAAGTTTTATGTTTGTTTTTTTTTGAAAATTTGACTGTTAATAAAATGTTTTCAGTAAAAAGAAACATATTTGCTCAAAAATGGGAAATTTAACCAGCCTAAGATTCTCAGATTAGTTGTTAGAAGGAGAAATAATCTGTTTGTTTCATTGCAACTATGACAGATTACAGCTTAATTCTAATTAGTCCTGAATCATTTATCAAACTTTAAATCCAGCCGGAGCAGATGCAGTTTTGTAGAAACCAAACTTTTATGTTTCTTACCAAAATAAAAAAAGATAACTCTGTGAACTTAAGCTGTGGTGCATTCATGAACGGCTCAAAATGTCAGATTTTTTTATTGCCTCGTAGCTGTGGTGCAGTCTTGGTCAGATTTATAGTTTCGGTTTATTCGGACACCAGTCGAAGTAAAAATCGTCCGGTTCCGATCCCCCACAGATCGATTCTGGAGCGTTTCTCAAACCGTAAACCTGAAAAGCGTCTCTGATTTCCTTCCTCTTTGGTTCCGTTTGTGCAGGAAAAAGAGTTTAATTGTCTGTTTGCTTTCTGGAGCGGAAACTTCTTGCAGCGCATCAAACGGCGCCGGAATGGAAGCTCGCTGACCCGAACCGACTGTTTGTTTGAACCTGAGTTCTCCGTCGATCTGGGCAGAGCCCCGTGTTCTTCTGACGCTCGGTTCTGTCCGTTCTGCTGACTCCGCCTCCTCCTAATCTCCTGCTGGAGCTGTGACATAACATGTCCCAGCTGTCCGACCCGGCCCGGCCTGGCCCGCCGCCTCCGATTGGCCCCGTTTCTCTGCTGGATGATGGGATAGACGGTTACGAAACGGGCCCGCGGGCCGGCGCTGGTTCCGTGGGAAGGCGTGTCGCCTGTTGGACGGAGGATTATGGGCTGTGAGGCTGTTTCTGCTGCTGGCAGATTTATCTCCTGCAGAGGAGCGGCCCGGCGGTTCTGTTGGACCCGATCTGGACCCAAATTCAAAGCGAAATTTCAAAAAACGTGTTATTTTTAACTTGTGCACGTTTTCTTGTTGTTCATTTAAAGATTCACGTCTTTCCAGTAATTCCTGGGCCGTTTTTTTCCCTTTGCTGGTACCGGTACCAGGACCGGTCCAGCAGCACCCGGGTAGATTTTAATTGATCTCTTTTAATGAAAGCCTTCCCGCCTGGACAGTGACATAAATCCTCAACATTTCATGAAATAAAATAAACAGATTTCTGTCTTTTTAATTAAATAAATTTGAATTTTAGAAATATAATAAAGAACGATTAAATGTTTCCTCCTGTAAATAATAAATATAAATAATATAAAATCACAGATTAAATTAAATAATTAATAAGCTGAATATCAACACAAACAAACATATAAAACCATCATCAATCATCAAACCTGTTTAAAGCTAATCAATCACCAAGAAGGAAGATTGAGATGCAGCAGCAGCAGCTGCTACAGTCAGCTCTCTGTAGCTCAATATTCAGGTTTAAGTGAGAATGCTTTTATTTTTAAAAGTACAAAATCCTTTTTTATATATATATATATATATATACATATTCTTCCGTTATTTCCAATAAACTTGAATTATGAAGGTATTAGTAGTCAGACTGACTCTTGTTGTGATTTTGATAAATTATTTAGTGATAAAGTTAAATTTTAACGTCTGCGTTTCGAGGCTGAACCTGACGGTGCGTTCAGGTGTAATCTGAATGTTTATTGTGACGAGTTGGACCCCCCTCCTCTGCAGGACGGTGGCCCAGGCTTCGGTCGGGAACATTTTGTCCTCTCGCTGCGTGCCAGCCGGGCCGGGCCGGGCGCCGCCTCTGTCAGAACCGGGTCAGAGCGGCTGCTCGCTTCAGGAACCCGTCTTTTTAATCCGCATCGACATCGTGAACGATCTCTGCACAAGCTGAGGCGTTTCTGTCCGTCCTCTGAAGGAGCCCGTTTGGGTTTTTTCTGCAGCAGTTTGGATGCGTGGAACATGATGTTCCCGATCCAGCCACGGGTCTGCTCTCAGAGCTTGTAAAAGTCTGCGTTCGGCGGCTCAGAAGCTCATAAATGTTTCTCCTTCGAGCCCTCGGGCTTCAGAGCAAGTTGTAAAAACAAGTTGTTACGTAAAAGAGTCGTGAAACACCTTTTGTGTGCTTCTGCTTATGCAACAGTTCAAACCACAAAAACTGGTTTAACCCAAGAAAAAAAGCCGAATGTGTTGGTTTAATAAACGTGAGAGGAGACGCCTGAGTCGGGTCTTGTTGTTGTTTTTACCGTGTTTAAAATAACTCATCTCTTCCGGTCTGCTGTCCTCATTCATGCTGACTCTGTCGGATCTGACGGGTTTACTCTCCTTAATCTGCTCCGTCACGCTCCAGCCGGGCCCCTTTGTTGGGATTAATGGGATCATTTCTGATCATAAAGCTGAATAAAACCTGAACGGAGGCGTGTCGGCCGACTAAAAACCCCAAACAGAGACAGAACAAACCCGGACCCACGATAAGAAACATTTGTTTTCGTTTTCATTTCGTTTAAAATATTCAAAATCTTAGAAGTGCTAATTTAGATCCTGTATAAAAGTTTTAAACCAGCCCTCATTTCGAGCAGCCAGACTTTAATCCTTAAATCGATCCGGATCAACAAGTTCTCTGGACTTTCTGGGGTTTTCTTTCGGACCTCGGCGGCTCTTCCACTCAGTTTCAGTCCCTGTACTCGACCATTACAACATATTTTGTGATGAGTAGCCATTTTCATTTGAAGTAAAAACTCATTTTTTAATTGGAATTTTCTGAAATGAAACAAATAATTCTGTTATCCAGGAGATCTTTATGTCTTTATTCCCACCGGAGGGATCCAGGAAGTAAAGCTGAGCTCACCCTGGACCTTAGTTTCCACTTTATAATCCTTTCAAAGTAAAATGTGGCAGAAGCTGGGAGGCTGAGGGTTTATTTTTTCAGTTTGTAGTTTTTAAGGGAAGGTGTGTGTGTGTGTGTGTGTGTCAGAAACAGCAGCCCGGCGTGTCTCTGACACGTGCCGGTGTTTAAAAACAAACAAACAAATAAAAGTCTGCTGCAGTTTGGACTGAATGTGGCCTCCTGAACCCACAGTTGGAGGATTTGTTGAACAATGTGGAGATTGATGAGATGATTGCAGAGAAACAACAATGGTGGACTGTGGACCGGTCTGACCATCTGCTGGTGGAGGTTAGAAAGAAACCAAACAGGGAGGACTCTCTGAGGATATCTAATCTGATTTAAAGAGTGGGTTGGCCCATTACGCCACTTTAACTCGTTGTTTAACAGGAGAAAAGAACTTTTTCAGTTTGTTTTCTTGCTCTGAAAGGAAACTGAGGAACTATTTGCATGACAAAGTTTGATCTGTTTGTTGGGGTCAAACAGGTTTGAGCTGAAGTGAAACTGGAACTTCTGGTTTTAAATTTAAATCCTGAACATTTTAATGTCAATAACACCAAACAGCTCTGTGTGTGTGTTTGTGTGTGTGTGTGTTCAGCTCATCAAACATGCAAACCAACACACTCACTGGAGTTCACTCAAACTGCTCAGTTTTGCCCCTTTTACACGCGATGCATTCTTTACAGAGCCGAGCCGAGCAGAGTGGGACTTCTGAATTAGAGCCGGTGTAAAAGGGGCTTTTGTAAATTTACCAAAAACCTTCAGGTGCAGAAAGAGACGGACCTCGGGGCTCACCTGTAGCAGCAGGTTTAGATCTGAGGGATCCAGGTTTTTGTGGAGGTTGTCACTCCTTCAGACTTAAAAAATAAAATTTTATAACTGAAAAGAAAACTAAAAGCATTTAAGAGGCTCAGCCTTGAGCCTTTGCTCTAAAGTAATATCTCCGCCCTCGTTCATTGGTGTTTTATTAAAAAACTAATTATTCTCATGACTTGAGGTGAAAATGACTTTCTAAGCCTCTCGTGACGCTCGGGTCACGCCTGGCTTAGGAGTTAATTTTCCTTTTCAGAGAGAACATGCAAACAGGGAGAGTCAGAAACATGTTTCGTCAGGTCGGAACGGGTTAAATGATCAGTCAGATCTTAATTAAAAACCAACAAACCCTCTCCTTTCCTGCAGCTGAAGAAAGCAGATGGGAACTGAAACCTTTTGGGATTTTTGCCACGATAACAATGAGCAAAAGATACGATTCTGAAAGAAGCAGGGTTGGTTGTTTGGCTGTTAAAGGACAGATTTACACACATCTACAGCCTGAAGTCTTTACTTTAGAGGCTGGAGGACAGAAAACTGATGGAATCAGTTAAATATTATAATATTAATTGTTGTAGAACCTCCTCCAGCAGCAGAACCCTCAGTGGGTTCCTGGTTGTGGAGGAGTTGTGGCCCACTCTTCTTTCCAGCGTTGCTTCAGGTCATTGGTTCCTGTTTGTCTCTCTCATGGTTGTGGAGGAGTTGTGGCCCACTCTTCTTTCCAGCGTTTCTGCTCAGCTCTCTGAGGTTCTGGTTCTGGACCGTTCTGTTTGTCGGACAGATGGCCTCACATCTGACTCCAGAATCGGCCCAAACCATCAGCCCTCCACCGCCGTGCTGACAGCTGCAGTGCATTCTGGGTAAACACCTGTCCTCTGGTCTGGTTCTGGTCCAGAAGTCTTCTGGTTCCTTCAAGTCGAGCTGCCATGTTGTTTTTAGAGAGAAGAGGCTTTAACCTTTGACCTTTGACCTGCTGAGGCCCGTAGAGTCTGAGATGGAGCTCATTGCACGGTCTGACCTTCAGGGTGAAGATCAGCAGCTGTCTTAAATGTTTCCCACTCTCTAATCTTTCTGTGGAATGATGGACTCCAGATAGTTTGAAATGACCTTTGACCCTTTCCAGATTGACGAGCAGCAGCAGCTGCTTCTGAGGTCATTGCTGATGTCTTTCCGCCCTGGCGTTGTGTTAAAAAGCTCCAGATCAGCAGCTCCTGGCTGGTCCAGAGGAAGCAGGGGTGCTGGAACCAGAATTAAAGTTTTTAACTTTTTGTTTTTGTTTAAAGACTCTGTGGACTCAGTTTCGTTCCCTTCAGGTTAGTTTAGAGTCATTTAAAAACCTGATAAAGACCAGATCAGTGTCCTGTCCCCCAGAACTGAGAGGCTGTCTTTGTCCCCGGACTCTCCTGTGAAGCGGGCATGTTGTTTAACGTTTCCCTCCGTGACAGAAAGCCTTCAGTCAGCTTTCATCCATGCGTGCCTCCTGCTGAGCCTGTGCTCAGACCATGTGCTCGGCTGTTACGCAACGCCCCCAAACAGGAACAAACCGCTGCACGCCAGCTGCCCGGCTATAACTAGAGCCGAGAACTGGACCAGGACGCAGGTTGTGCAACAGGAGATCCCTTCAGGTGATTTAACTCCAGGTGGATGTGGAAACGCTGCAGGGCTGCATATTTCTGCTGGAACTCAGACACTCCTTTGGGTTCAGTGTTCAGAGCTGGAAAAAACAGGTCATACACGATGAGTTCATTCAAAAAACAACTAAAATCCAATTCATTTATTTATTTATTTTTTTTAGCAAAAACAACCGAAGAAAGACCAACCAACAACTCAACCTGCTTATGTTTTAAAATCCTAATGATTTAAGATTTTAATGCCTGAATTCAACAGATCTTTATTTTAAAGTTTCCTCTGTCGTGAAGTCCTGAATGTGCAGATCAGACCACCAGAGTTTATCTCAATATCTGTAAAAACGCTCAAGTTATTCTCGTTTTTGTGCTTTGATTGCTCTGCTGCGGCGGCCATCTTGACTCCAGCAGATAATCAGTTGTAGATTCACTGATTTCTCTGAGAGTTTCATTAAAATCTGTTCAAAGATTTCACAGATTTATAAAAAATCTGAAGTTAAATAAGTGAAATAAAAGTTCCTGTAGCTGCAGGTAAAGGTTTGTCTCAAGGCTGCGTGATGTTAGGAGAACATCTGTAAGATCAGCAGTGCCGGACGTTTGATTCCTGTCTCTGTGGTTCAGTGGAATCATTTCAGTGCTGATTAATGTTTGGTATAATGTGTAGTTTAGAGTCTGATAGCTGTCAAAGCTGCTCGAACACCAGCAGTCCTCCAGTTGTACCTGCAGAGTTTAAAATAAGGATTTAATGTTTTTATTTCCCCGTCGCTCTAACCCGCTGATCCTTGTGTCTCTGCAGCTCCGTCTCCTGCACGGCTGTGGACTCCAGCAGGGAAAACCGGACAAACCGATCTGTGAAGAATCCACGATCCTGAGCCGAGCTGGAAGAGACGAACCAGACCGTTTATTTAAAGACGAACTCGAAACTAAATGCAAATGATCGCCCAGTTCTGGAGGATCTGAACCCAGATTGTTCTGTTAGTTTTGTTCCCTGAAGATGACCCTGATTGCTGTTTTTACGTTTGTTCCGACGCAGGTCCCCCCCCCTCCGTACCGCTCCGGAGTTTTCAGATTAAAGAGTTTGAACCACGAACGTCCCGACGTCCTCGTGCCTTAAAGACGATTCACACAAAGTGCGATTGGATCTCCAAATTTAAACTTTCTAGATTTAGCAGATGATGTAGAGCAAAGTTTCAGGCTGCAGAAACTCTGACAAACCTTATGAAACATCAACCCTTTGCCCACGTATGCAGAGGATGTAGAAATCGCTGCCCCGGTCTGGAGGCGGCAGCGTGAGCCGGTGTTGAGGTGAGTTAGACGCAGCAGCCAATCCAAAGAGCTCCTGTTGGACCACACGCAGCGTTCGTCGCTGCAGGAACTGATTTTCTTCATTAATGCACAACCACGAAACAAATTAGCGTCAGTTTTTAGAGCTAGTAGCAGTTTTGGACTTGTGGACTTTATCACTTCAAAGGGAAAATTGCAATTAGCTGTGATTAAGAGCATGGCACCTTTTCTTAGATTAGCTTGTGATGGTTTGATAGTGAAGATGTGAAGTGGACCATTACACCTGAGCAGTATTGAGTCTTTAAATATTTCATAACCTGGTCTGATTTTGAGAAGTTTCTCAGGAAATTTAAAGATTTCCCATCTGGAAAAGGTTCCCAGAAGCAGCCGGGGGCGCTCGTCCCGTCTCTTCCTTCCTCCCCGTCTCTTCCTTCCTCCCCGTCTTTATTAAAACTTTCAGCCCACCGCTGTCGCAGGAGGAATTACAGCAAATATGTGCCCCGCTGCGACAACAGCCCGGGGTTAAATGGAAATATGGAACTGCTGCAAGAGATTCCAGGGAAATGGAACGGAATAAAATGCAAAACAGGACGGAGGAGAGGTGTTAAAGCCGGAGACGAGGAGAGCCGTCTCTCTCCGGGCTGAGACTCAGGTTTTCAGTTGGAATCTCCCTGAGTTAACACGTTTGTGTCAAATAAATAAATCCCAGAGTACGTCTAACAATCACACTACTGTTCATGAGATTCTCACAATAAAATTGCACATTTTTGACAGTTTGGTGTGATTATTATTCACACTTTTAGCAACTTGTGTCCCAGAATTCACCGGGAGTTTGTGAAATACAAACCTGTCAGTCCAGCGTGATTCCAAACGAACATCTGGACCTGATAAAGAGTCTCTTTCCGGTCCAGCAGACAGTTCAGAGAAGCTGCTGGATCAGAACCGGACCAGGACCAGGACCAAGGCTGCAGCAGGTCTTTCTGCTGCTGGTAAAATGTCTCCAATCAGTCTCATCATCCAAACCCTCCCAGAGTTTTCACTTTTATCTCGTTTTCTGACTCACAGAAACCAAACTGAGTCCAGTTCCAGGCGCTGACTTCCTTCGGTGTGAGAGCGAGGAAATTAAGGAACCCTCTTTGCACGTTTTGAAACATTTTAGGAACTCGTTCTCCAACAGTCGCAGCTCAGCGAGGTTTGGGTTTCTTGGCACGTCAGATTTCAATAAATCTATTTTTATTTCTACTTTTGCAGCGTGATCCTCCCTCGTGCTCAGCGTTCTTTGACTGTTTTCAGGAAACTTGTTTTAGTTTTTAAATGAAAGTGCATTTTGGGTGGGACGGATTCTAACCTCGGACTTGACGTCTTATTTTGAAATCCTTCTGGTGTGAAGCTGTAGACTAACGATGTGAACTCTGTGGAGCAGTTGAACCAGAAATGATCTGACTGGCATTAGTTCTTATAGAAGTGATTCTGAAGCCCTGACTTTAAATTCTACACCTTCAGAGATTTTTCTTTCCTTGCTCGAACCCTGACTCGGCTGCAGCTGTTGGAGACGAGTTAACGTTGTGGAAATATGGAAACTAAATTGAAACAGTTCAGAAATGTCTGCGACATCTCTGACGATTTGAAGAGAAAATTGAATCCAAGCGGTTCGACTGGGAGCCTCTGGGACAAACATTTGGAGACATTTTGGAGACTCCTTTGAGAACACGGTGAGAATCCAGCTGCAGGATTTCTCAGTCTGATGCAAAGAGCCTCGAGGCCTAAAGCTCCGCCCCTTTTTGGGAGAAAACAAACCTTTCCTCTCGGATAAACATCACCTGTTTACCGAACCGTTGGGATCAGGCGGTGTGGGAAACAGAAGATGCAGTTTGACAATCAGCAGAACAAAATGTTAGATGTTTACTTTTCGTTTCCGTTTTGTCAAACCCTCACAGGAAGCTGTAGATACTGAACGGTACCAAATGTTAAACTGTGAAGAGGTCCATTTCTGACATCTGTCCTGACTTCAGCTTTGTTTTCTGTTTTTATTTGTTAGCACAGTTGTGTAGTTGGTTGAAAATGTGTTTTAACCCTTCAGGATGTTGAATGTCAGTCTCCTGTGTTTGTGTAATCCTGATGGCAGTGAACGCACCGAAGCCCTGCTGGTTGTAGTTAACGGTTCCACTCGAACACTTGACACTATGCAACAGACGGTTCTCCTCCGCACAGAACCACATCCTTCTCAAACTGTCCTCGTCTCTTCGTGTGCACAGAAACCTTCTTTCAGGTGTAACGTTACCTGTTTTTGTTATCGATGCTGACGGGAGCCATGAGATGTTTCACAAAGCATCTTTTTTTTTTTGTTGTTTTTGCTGTAAATATGTTTGACAATTTTATTCTTGAAGTAAATAAAAACATAAAATAAACTGGTTTCTGGATGACTTTTTATTCACAACAATAAAACCTCCATTTCCCCAGAAACTGGGATGTTGTGTGAAATAATGCAACGATTGAAAAAAACCTCATGAACCCATATTTAATTTTCAATGGAACATAATTATATCATATTTAAATAATAAAATTGTACAGTTTTTAGAAAAAATGTTCCAGGAGCAACAAAATGAACATCTGGAGGAGCTTTTAGGAACTAATGAGGTTAATTCAGAGGACTGGAGATAAAAAGAGCATTTAGAGGCTGAAGATGGGCAGAGGTTCACCAGGCTCTGAGGTCAAAGGTCAAGGCTGGTTCTGGTTCTGGTTCTGTTCTGTAAACAGTTCACCATGCCGTCCACAAATGCTGCTTAAAGCTCTATCAGGCACAGAAGAAGCCAGATGTGAACAGATGTGTCTCCTCTGGACCAAAGAGGAGAACTGTTCTGAGGTCAGCCTGCCTCTCTGATGGTATGGGGGTGCATTAGTGCCTCTGGAAAGGACCTCCAGGTTTTAGAACAGTGATGTTTTTAAGGGCAGGCCTTTCATGTTTCAGTGAGCCGATGTTAAACTTCAGACTGCCTGCAGTCCAGACCTCGTCGGCTGAGGTCACATCATGAAAGGATCCGAGTTCCTGCAGGTTGTTCCGTGTTTGACGTTACGGAGACGAGATGTTCCAGTCCGGGCCGGCCTGTTCGTGCCTTCACACGGGGCATATGTTGTGTGTGATCAGTCGTGAGTAATTTATTTTGAAAGGTTTTCTCGGTTGTTTCCTGGTTCTGCAGGTGCATTTCTCGCTGCATTAAACTGTCTGTTTGTGTTCAGGATGGAGAAACGAAGGAGAGCTGTTGGTGTGAAGATCCCGGCGCTAAAATGATGCAAAAACAAAAACTCTAAATCAACAGAAGCTTCTCATTTCTTCATGTCAAAGACAGAAACTGTAGGTATAAATAAATATATCTCCTCTAAATTTGTGCATTATCCAGACTGAAGCAGATTATTTTCTGAATGCCTCCACATGCTGCACAGAGTGACCTGAGAAATGAGAAAAACTTCTTTATATTCTGCTTTAAATCAGCAGTAATGTGGGGATAAGTGTGCTACAAAAACATGTAATTACAAGTAAGAAGGTGTGCTAATCAGCCAGCAGTTGTGCATAACTAGAAATCTGTAAACTCTTAAAAAAGTGACATAATTAACAGACTCATAGTGAATATTTTCTCTGTAAGAACTCAGCTTAAAAAGTTAAAACTTCCAGGATTTATTAACACAAAGTTTAAGGTTGCGTTTGTGTTTTGTTGTTTATGAACATAAAGGAAAATGTGTGGCTGTGAAAACAAATTTAATTTATAAGAAAACAAATTTAGAGTCACAAAATCACAGGCTGATCAGTGGAGCACCAGTTATTAATAATTAATTATTGTTTTTATGAAGGTGTAGAGATATATGAAGGAAAAAGTCAGTGTTGAAGTAAAATATAAAAAAATAAGGGCTGGATTAAGACTTTTGCACAGGGAAGTTTGGATCCAGTTTTTCTGGACATCAGGAGGAGAAGGACAGAGGACAGAGACACGATTGGCCCGTCTCAACCAATCAGTGTCTTCTTTGATCAGAGATGTTCAATTAGCCTGATTAATTAGGTGGAAAGTGATCGTTAACGATGGGCGTGGGAGACATTACAGCAGACAGCAATATGTTCTGCTTTACGTTCAGCCGTCTGGGTACAAAGTGTCCCACTGAGGGAGGAGGAGGAGGAGCTGGAGGCAGGGAAATGAAGCTAAAAGAAGGAAGGCGGGGGCAGGTTTTTATGATTTGAGGGAAGATGGAAACAGCTGTGACATGAGCATAAAGCACCCAGACAGGACGGCCGGTGTTGGATTATTAATGCGATCAGCTGACGGTGATTTTATTTATTATTTATTTCCACCATGACGTCACTCACAGAAACAGGATTTTACTCATAAAACGTAACGAATTAAAGCTCTGAGGTTTGTAAGGAGGGACGAAGTGTCCTGATGTGTTGAACTGGACCTTTATGCTGTCAGCCCAAAATAAAAAATATTCACTAAATGTTTTATAACGAGTTTCCTAATTAGATCATAAACACTGTTAAACGATCCAGCCTTTCCTGGAGGATCCCGAGGCGTTCCCAGACCAGAGAAACCATGAAGAACGGATCAAACCCGTCCAAAAAGACGAGTCTTCTGTTTCTTGGACACGTCCACTGAGTCCACAGAGCGAAGACGGAAAGGCAGAGAGCTTCAGATCATCGAGGCTTCGGCTGCAAAGAGTCCGTCTCCTTTAGTTTTCAGTCCCTGATCCGTGGACCTCAGAGTCCTGGTGCTGACTCAGAAACGGATGAAGGTGGGCGTCCTGATCAGGATGATGGAGCTCCTCACCTTCTCTGGTCTCCCTACAGAGGAAGCTGCTTGGATCCAGGATCTGGTTCTTAAAGTCCTGATCCAAACCACAAGTTTTGTTTGGACCATATCCGGACCAGTAAGTCCAGAACTTTGGCTTTCAGCTCAGCTGCAGACGAGGCTCCATCCCATCATCTCTCAGCCTCAGACTTGGAGAAGCTGACCTTCATCTCAGCCGCTTCACACCTGACTGAACTCCTGAGGGTCAGGGTCTGAAGGTCCCAACAGAACCACATCATCTGCATAAAACAGAGACGACATGAGACCCCCTTCTCCTGAAGAACCCAAACAGGATCAGAGACCAGGGGCTGGAGCCCGGTTCGCTCCCCATCCTTCCACAGAAGCTCTCAGGGATCTCAGTCAGATCCAAACCTGCAGACTGAACATCTGACCCACGAAGCTCTTCAGCAGCTGTCAGAAGGAAGATCTGGGCCACTGAATAAGATATTTTGCTAAAAGAACTTTTTCTTCTGCACCTCTTACCTACAACAACAAGTTTGTTGAAAGAAAAACCATCATTTGTGTATCTCAGAGCCATATTTATCATAAAATTATTAAAAATATTCCTTTAGAAGCTGAATCTTCTGAACGAAATGAGGTGGGCAACAGGTAAACAATAAGAAACATGCTCTAAAAATGTGACATTTCAAGCACCGCTGGTCTCCATCGCTCGGCCTGATGAAGGGCATCGGTTCTCAAAATCCATTTGTTTTGTTTTCTTATTGATCTTGAAGTTTTCCATTAGGTTCTGTCCTTTTCAACTCGTCGCTCTCTAATGCGATGAGTGAGAGACTTTGTGATCTTTCCTCTCGGCGCGGACGTCTTTGGAAGCAAAAATAATGCGCCTAATGTCCTGTTTGATATGGTTAAGTAAGGATTAATGAGCCTAATGGCTTCTCTCTTTTCTGTCGGGCCTCAGCTCATCATAAAAGAGGTATTGATCTGCGTGATGCCTTTATACGGTCCGAACAGAGTGCGATGCTCTCTGACGCCACCAGAGCCTCAAGTATGTTTTAATGAGTCATTCTGTGAAGGACAGGGCTGACGGTGAGCTTTTCTTTTGATTCTCGTTGACGTTTCTTTATATATAGTTCTGGTTATTATCTGACAGGCAGATTTGAGTCTCATAAAGGTCTCTAATAATAACTGAGCCTTTGGAAGCAGCTGAGCTTCGTTAATAAAGAGAAGTTGGAGACAGTTTCGGGTGTTTTGGTGTCGGCAGCGAACAGAACGTGTATCCTTCGGTTTCTGAGTCTCCGAGATGTCCCGAAACGCTCCCGAGGGTTCCCAGCCTCGTCCCGGGAGTCGTTTTCACGTCGCAGAAACTTCCAACGCGACACATTTAGTCTCAGAACAGCCTCTGATTCACTGCTGGTTTAGTTTCCGTGAGACGGCTTTGAGATGGTCCGACTGAGATCCACATTAGAAAACACAAAAATGGCTGCGACTCAGTGAGTTTTACAGATACTGGTAGTAGCTGAGAGTCATCCCCAACACAAACCCTGAGAGCTAACAGATCACACTTAATGTTGTTTTAAAGGTTTAAAGAAAACGGCTTCATTTCTGAGCAGAAGATCTGAGTTTAAAAGGCGTTCCTTCAGAGACGCTCAGCCTTTAAAATCTCTGATGGAACGATTCTGATGAAACGATTCTGTCTGAATATCTCAGATGGAACAATTCTGTCTGAGTATCTCAGATGGAACGATTCTGATGAAACGATTCTGTCTGAATATCTCAGATGGAACAATTCTGTCTGAATATCTCAGATGGAACGATTCTGTCTGAGTATCTCAGATGGAACGATTCTGTCTGAATATCTCTGATGAAATGATTCTGTCTAAATATTTCTGATGAAATGATTCTGTCTGAATATCTCAGCTGGAACGATTCTGTCTGAATATCTCAGCTGGAACGATTCTGTCTGAATATTTCTGATGAAACGATTCTGTCTGAATATTTCTGATGAAACAATTCTGTCTGAATATCTCTGATGGAACGATTCTGTCTGAATATTTCTGATTAAACGATTCTGTCTGAATATCTCTGATGAAACAATTCTGTCTGAATATTTCTGATGGAACAATTCTGTCTGAATATTTCTGATGGAACAATTCTGTCTGAATATTTCTGATGAAACGATTCTGTCTGAGTATCTCTGATGAAACGATTCTGTCTGAGTATCTCAGATGGAACGATTCTGATGAAACGATTCTGTCTGAATATCTCTGATGAAATGATTCTGTCTGAGTATCTCTGATGAAACGATTCTGTCTGAATATTTCTGATGAAACGATTCTGTCTGAATATTTCTGATGAAACGATTCTGTCTGAATATCTCAGATGGAACGATTCTGTTCTCCAGCTGTAACGAGCGTCAGGAAGAGGCTGACGCTCAGTTCGGTTCTCCGTCAGGTCGGTGAACGCTGAGTTGCTCTGAGACGTTAAAGGTCTGTTTTTCTGCAGAATTCTTGAATTTATATTTATATTTAAAGTAAATAACCTGTTAATTAAACTTAAAACGAAGAACTGGGAGAACCAGCTGTGAGCTCAGAGGTTTAAACGTCATCGGGGTTATTTTTACATGAACTCTGACTGAACTCTTCATCAGCGGAGAAAAATCTGCTTCCTCCACCACGAAGAGAGGAGAGCAGAATTATTAAAAAATGTCAATCTTTAAAACACAAACATGCCTCAATCAGAGCAAAACAAACACATTTAATAACTTTATTGATTTATAGATAAATCACTAAAAACACAGAAATGTTTTACATCATGTTCTCACAGTTCGACCTTTTAATGTTGGAAGGAAAACATTTTAATTTGAAGATAAAATAAAATATTACAGTAAACTACAGGGACGGGTATTTTTAAAAGCTAAAACGAGAAAAACAAGAATTAAGAGCTAAAATTAACACAACAGTAGCTAAAAGCTAAAATTAGTGAAACTTAAGCTTAAACCTGAAATGAGCAAACCTGAGCTAAAGAAAAATATTGTTATTTATTAGGCTGCTGGTGTTTATTCACAGCAGCAGATTGTAAATCCATCTGTCCATCTGTCCACCTGTCCACCTGTCCACCTGTCCTTCCTTGACCCAGGTCACACGCCTCACTTCCTGTCGTCTCCTCTGCCCCGAGACTCGGCGTGTCCACAGGTACAGTGGGACTAATCCTAATCCAGCTGCCTTTAATCTGCTGTGAGAACAAAGTGCAGCCGGGCCGCGGCCCAGAACCACCCGGACTGGTCCGGATGGTTCTGTGTCCTCAGGACGACACAGCAGGACGAGGAGGAGTCATGGCGACACATTTTACCTGAACAAATTCTTTATGTTTTCTTATAAACAGCCAGACTTTCTGAAGATCTTTTAATCTGATTCATTTGGGCTTTTGATGTTTTTTCACTGAGGTTCAGTCAATTTAACCAGAACATCTTCAAAGGATTAATTTTAACTGATCAAAGAGTCAAACAAAGGATGAATCAGAGGCTCCACCCACCCACCTGTCTGTCCGTCCATCCATCCATCCATCCGTCCATCCGTCCGTCCATCCGTCCGTCCGTCCATCCATCCATCCATCCATCCATCCATCCATCCGTCCGTCCGTCCATCCATCCATCCATCCATCCATCCATCCATCCGTCCGTCCGTCCATCCATCCATCCATCCATCCATCCATCCGTCCATCCGTCCATCCATCCGTCCGTCCGTCCATCCATCCATCCATCCATCCATCCATCCGTCCATCTGTTCATCTGGTGACACTCTGGAGACGTTCTGGAGACAGTTTGGAGACAATCTGGAGACAGTCTCCAGACAGTCTCCAGACTGTCTGGAGACTGTCTGGAGACTTCCTTATGAATACTTTGGACTCACAGCTCAGTGATTTTCCACCTTCAGCTCTCTGATTTCTCTGCAGGAAAACAGAATATCGATAAAAGCTGCTTTGCTAAAACTGAACGATCATACATATGGGAAAAAGAGCTCAAGTTAAATTTAATAACTGATCTGGGTCCAAGTAGGACTTCATTTAGGACCGGATCAGGACTGTGGTCCACCATTTGGGGACTCCTAGCGTAGATGAGGACCATCAGGATCTTCTTCACGATGAAGGTTGACGTCCAGTGAGCAGGAAGCCCTCATGACAGAACAAGAAGCTTTTCAGCAGAAAATAATGTTGTTATCCAACAGTTACACGTCATGGCTTCGTGTTTTAACGCGAGGTTAGTTTTCTCCACAGTTTGTCTCTAAAACCTCCAGAATCCAGAGAATCCTGAACCAAATTCTGTGTTTCTGGGTTTGGATGTAGAGATCAGCTCCAGCTGTCCTCAGAGGTAACAGCAACATGAAAGATTTGTCCTCTTTGTTCCAGCAGCAGGTGGAGGCGAAGAGTTTCTTCAGTCTGGACAGGAAGTCAGAGAAACTCACATCCTGTTCGATCTGTTTCCTATTTAATAAATCATTTCCTAACTCACACAAACATCAGGTCTTCATAAAGTCTTCTGACACGCAGTGTCGGCTCAGTCAGCAGCTGTAAAAACAGAGAAATCCTCCACAAAGGACAGAAAACACACAGAAAGGCTTTTATTACTGGTTTAATGAAGCTGCTTTAAACGAATCTGAGCTCATTACTGCAGAAAAACAGCATCTTTTTCACTTTCAGACCCAAAAAATAACAGGTCAAATCAAACCCAGTTACATGAAACCGAATTTATTCCAGTTTAAGGATATTTTAGATCATTTGAGTGTTTGTTAAACACATCTTAATGTTTGAAATCTTTATTTTTTGTTGAAAGATTCTCAGATTAAACAGCTGAGTCATCTTTAACTCACAGATCTCACAACATCACCTGAGGTTGTGTGTCGTCTTATTTTCAAGATTTAATCCCCCAAAAAAGATCATAACTCTGTCATTTTTCAACATAAAAAGATGAACGTTGTTTAAAAATTTGAGATGAAAGGTAGCAGGTGATGTTCACTCTGTCAGGAGACTTTAATTTGTTCTGATTTGGACTTAATTTCTTTCAACAGAACCTCAGATGATCGTTGTTGTGAAAAAACAGATGAACTGAATGTCTCAGGGAGGAAATTATGAGATTTATTTAAATAAAACAAAAATAAATGCAGAGAGATTCTGCCTGTAATTTACCAACACAGAAGCCTGAAAGTGAAATTCTAATCAAACCTTTTTATTTCACCTGCAGAAAATCAGCAGCTTCTGTTGAAAGTGGACATAAATAACTGCTGTGTTCTTTTATTTAGCGTCTTCTTCTCTAAATGTCTGTAATTATCAAGCAGCAGGAGAATAAATGACTTTATTTATGACCTGACTGAGTTTTGAAGCCTGGAAGCTGCAGATTGCGGCAGCCACACACTGCCCCCTGCTGGTGGAGGACCAGAACTGATCAGTTCTCGGATCTGCTGGATCAATAAGTGATTAAAGAGCTGATCACCCTCAGACTTCTGTCCTGAGGGTGCTCCTTAACTGCCTCAGCCCTGATACGCATCTTTAAATAATTAATGGGCTGGAGGCGAGTTGAACGATCCAATTGGAGAGAAATTTAATCAGGAATGTGAGGAAACGGGTCGTTAACTCAGAAATTGTCTCATTATATCAGTTTTACAGCAACAGGAGCAGCTGCAGCTTCTTTATTGTCTCATTTTTCTACAAATATTGATTTTATTTGCAGTTCGAATGTTTCCAATCCGTCCAGTGAACACGAAGCAAATACTCACTAAGATTTGGAGTTATAACCTTCTGATAAAATTATTGACAGTTTTCTGATATTAGTTAATCCTATAAAAGATGGGCAAACATGTAACTTCCTCTGTGTGTGAGTCTGACAGCCTGTTAGCAAAATATCTCATAAACCAGAGAACAACCTCCAGACTAGAACTGATTTGGAGTCAGCCCCATTAAAGATGGCCGCCACAGATAACTCAGCTGATTCTACAATCAGGTGTGGTAGTAGCTGAGTCATCCATAACACCTATCTGAGTGCTGACTGAGCAGATCTGATTTTTGTTTTAACCTTTTGGCATTAAAGGCTACGGCCTTTTATGTTCAAATGAAGCATTTTTGTTATTTTAATTTAATTTTGGGGACTTTGTTTTGTTTTTTTAGCTTCTAAATATCCAATAAAACATCTAGGCAATAAAAACATCTTCAATTTTATTTATATTTATCTCTGCATGACTTTAAAAGATCTTTAACTTTAAAGTTTCTTCTTCCTATTTGTGTCTTTTTTGACATCATTGTTGCTCCTTGTGGCCTATACTGCCCCCTGCTGACAGCACAGTTTATTCAGTTCAGACTGAAGAACAAAAACAAGCCAAAGATTCATTTTAACTTTATTTATCTGCCCGCTGAGTGTTTTTACAGCCATTAAAAGTTTCCCTGCCCCACCGGAGGATTCATAAAGAACCGGGAGGCTTTTGCTGATGAGAGTTTATCATGATGTGAAGCTGAGAGGAGCAGATCTGAGTATTAAAGCAGTCTCTGGATCCAGACCTTTATGGCTGTTATTTATAGAGTCTATAATCTGAAGGTGAATCTGAAAATACGTTTTATAGATGAGTATAAATCGAACAGAGCCGTATCTTCCTGCTCTAATCCTGCATGTGTTGCTCTTTGTCTCCACAGCTCATAAAAGTGATGCTTCAGACTCACCCGAGGAGCCCGTGAGCCTGTTTGATTTAGGATGTGGCTAATTCCTGGAGCTCCCACAGATGGGCCTGTTTTATAAGCTGAGCCGGTGGGAGGAAACGGATGTTTTTCTGACGGTTATTGTTACGATTATCGGGCTTCTGACGACTTCATTTGGATGAAACTGGTTTTGAGGCTCATCTAGGTGAGGGTGTGATCATCTCCTTGTGCTGCTGGTGCTCCTGGAGCTCAGAAACGTCTCAAACGTCTCAAACGTCTCTGGTGGGAGTCGGTGTTTTTTACTGTGGGGCTTCAGCTGACCTGATTGGACACAGTCTGTTTAACACGTTTCAGCTCCATCGCCGAGGAGCTCAGCAGGATTTACAGCAAACTGATCGATTCAGCATCAAAACCCAACATCTGATGCAGCAAACAGCTGACTGGAGAACCCTCAGAACCCTCAGAACCCTCCAGAACCTTCCAGAACCCTCCAGAGCCTTCATTTGTCCCAGTTTGAGCTCAGAAACGAACATTTTCCCTCTCATCTACTCTGTTTTTTTTTTAATGTTCGCTGCATCTTTAGAAGACTTATCACAGCACCAGGAGGTCTGGTTCTGTTGGACCCGACCTTTGACCTCCTGACCTCCTCCCTCATCTGAGCTGATGAGTTTGTCTCATCCTGAAGACGAGGCCGTCCCCATCAGTTAACCGAACTGTCCTCTGAGGGTCGTCCTCCTCGCCGTCTGCAGGACTCCGACTCGTGGACCGGGCCGAGCGGCACATGAAAGGTCCGTTTAAAGGTTCTGATAAGAAACCGTTAGAACAGAGATGACTGCGGATCGTATCTGAGGAGGTGAAACGAGTCGAGCTTCACAGAAAACTTTGGTTCTGATCCAAGAACAGCTGCTGAACGAGACTGATGTCAGGTTTCTGCTGAAGTCTGAGCTGGAGAGCTCCAGCTGGACCGGGTCAGAGCTCCAAACAGAACCGGGTTAGAGCTCCAAACAGAACCGGGTTAGAG
>NC_051437.1:29166578-29173190 GCF_001649575.2 Kryptolebias marmoratus
AGGACAGGGTTAGAGGTCCAACAGGACTGGGTTAGAGGTCCAACAGGACCGGGTTAGAGCTCCAACAGGACCGGGTTAGAGGTCCAAACAGACCCGGGTTAGAGGTCCAAACAGAACCGGGTTAGAGGTCCAACAGGACTGGGTTAGAGGTCCAAACAGGACTGGGTTTAGAGCTCCAAACAGAACCGGGTTAGAGGTCCAAACAGAACCGGGTTAGAGGTCCAAACAGAACCGGGTTAGAGGTCCAACAGGACTGGGTTAGAGCTCCAAACTGGACCAGGTTTAGAGCTCCAAACTGGACTGGGTTTTAGTCACTAATTGACTCTGTTTTTTATAATAATAATAATAATAATAATAATAATAATAATAATAATAATAATAATAATAATTCCCTCTCTGTTTCTGATTGAGACACATTTTGTTTTTCTCAGCAGGAGCTGAAGAAACATCAGAACAGTAAAAATGTTAGTGCCTGAATATATTTTGTTATATTAGAAGAAAACGACTTCATTACACTGAAAACAAAAGTAAAGAGGTTTTATCTGAAGTGAGTCAGTTTTATCTGTTTGTTCGTCGCTGTTCCAGCTGCCTTATATCAATTTGTACTTCTGACTTTTTCATTTCACGAGTCGCAGCCCAAACACTGCTGCTGCTTCATGTTTCAGATTTATCTGACAGTCTGTTTTCATCCTCACAGATATCTGCTTTAAAGCTGCGGGTTCACTTCCCTCTGCTGGGTCACAATTAAATGGAATTTAAATGACTTTTTACTGAATGTGCTGCTTTAAAGAGTGGTTCAGCTCTGCCCGCGTTAAACAAAAACACGACATTAACGACCTGAAATCCATTACAGACATCAGCTAATATAAGCTAAATAACATCCAAAAAACAGAAAGGATGGGGACAGAAAAGCTTTGAATTAAAGCAGAAACAAAGATTCATTAAATTCAGGAGGTTTTATTTGGATTAATACCGACTGAACAGGAACTACAGCAGGTTTTTATTTTTGTTCTATTAACTCTATGCTGAGTTTATTAAAATATCACTTTTTCTTCTCATGATCTAAACTTGTTTCCTGGTCTTTTTGCTCTGATTTTTATGTTTTTTTAGGTTTTATCTGTAAAAACTGCTGCTTCATGATTTCAGAAGGACTTTTGTTGCTCAGGAAGATTTAAAACTTTATTCAGAAGCTGAAATGTTGTTTTTAAAGCTCCTTTAGGAAACACTCCATCATCTCACTGTATTTATCTTTTATTAGCAGAGAGAACAGAATTATTCTGAAGGATGAGTAAACCTGAATCAGCAGCTGAACAGTTTTAGCAGCATTTTGCTCATAAACATCCTTTTTCCTGCCTTTTCTTTGGATTCTTTACTTTATTTACTTCAGTCCAAAGATTGCAAACTGAGATGCGGATCATTAATTCCTCGCAGATGTTGTTGTTTTTGACATCATGCTTTAGTTTTCGCGCCGCGGCCTCTTCTCCTTTCTCCACACATGAAGAAGCTTCAGACGCCGTCAGGTCCTGAGAAGATGGATGGGAGGAGACGCAGCTCATCTCGTTCCTCTCTGAAGGCCTCCGTGTCTCAGTGGGTCGGAACCAGAACCTCGGCTGAGTTTCCCATTAAATGAAGACGGGACCGTCGGCCGGCAGCCAGACAACAAATCAAACTTTAAAGGAACAGTTTGTACATTTCAAGGCGTGGTTCTGTGGATATCTTATCAACAGTCAGTGTCTTACCTGATGTTAGGGTCGCCAACATTCAGGAAAGGTGGGACGAAAGGAGGCGGGGCTTCAGGTCTTTAAAATATTCAGCTGAGGGACGCCGTTTAGTGATGTCATCATCAGCTGAGCGTTTACCAGACAAACACATCCAGAGGAGTTACAAAACCAAAGCAGGAGTCCAGGTTTGCTGCTTTAGCTTCTAGCTAGGGTTCTACTTTTTTTTAGCTTTCAGCTACGTTTCTACTTCTTTTAGCTTTCAGCTACGTTTCTACTTCTTTTAGCTTTTAGCTACAGTTCTACTTCTTTTAGCTTCTATGGTTCTACTTCTTTTAGCTTGTAGCTAGGGTTCTACTTCTTTTAGCTTTTAGCTAGTGTTTTGTTCTTTTTAGCTTCCAGATAGTTTTTTTTGCACCTTTTAGTTAATAGTTTGCTCCTTTTACTTTTTGTCTCTCTAAGCTTTTATAACTCCATTTCAGCTTCATCCAGCTGTCATTCAGCTGTCGTTTGGCTGTCATCCAGCTGTCGTTCAGCTGTCATTCAGCTGTCGTTCAGCTGTCGTTCGGCTGTCGTTCGGCTGTCGTTCGACTGTCGTTCAGCTGTCATTCAGCTGTCGTTCAGCTGTCGTTCGGCTGTCATCCAGCTGTCGTTCAGCTGTCATTCAGCTGTCGTTCAGCTGTCGTTCGACTGTCGTTCAGCTGTCATTCAGCTGTCGTTCAGCTGTTGTTTGGCTGTCATCCAGCTGTTGTTCGGCTGTTGTTCGGCTGTCGTTCAGCTCTCATCATCACACTGCATTGTTACAGAAAATGTAATTTCTCTCATCTGTATTAAATATTTTGTTACTTTAAATAAAAAGTTGTCCATTTTAATAAAATAGAATCTAATTAACAGAAGACCAGTTTTATTTGTAACATTAATTAAATCCGTTTTTGAACTTCCATCCAGTGAATGTTGATGATTTAATAAACATCAGAGCAAAGAGCCACAGCGCTCTCTGCTGGTCAAACCCTGAAACTGCATCAGTCCCTGACGGCCAGCCTCAGCAGAACCTGAACCAGTTCTGTCCAGGTCCAGATGGTTGAAAGTAGATCTTTCCTTTTATCTCCAGGTTACCTCCAAAGCTTCTTATTTCCTCTGAATCCTGCAGGAATCTCATCAGATCCATCAGATCCATCAGCCGGTCCACCGAGTCCAAAACTTCAACTTCCACCCAGTGTGTCTCTCTGCTGAAGGACTGATGGGTTCCTCTCAGAGGTCAGAGGTCAGAGGTCACACACCCAAACTCTCATTGACTTCCATCTGAGCTCAGAGATTTCTCTTAAAATTAAAGCTAAAAGCAGCAGACCAGTAGATAAAAGGCTACAAACACAGAAACAGATATAAGAGAAAACAAATTTCTTTATTATAATAAGAAAAAAATGTAACTAAAGTTAATTATTTCAAAAAGTAAAAAAAAAAAAAAAAAAAAACTACAGAAGCTGTAGCTTTCTGATGTCAACAAATGAAAGTTCCAGTGTTGAAATTAAACTTTTTACTTCTAAACCAAAATTTTTAGATTTTTATTTTGATGTAGAATTTATCAATGAAAATATTTTATAGCAGGTTTATAAAAAGCAGCAAAAGATAAGCCAAAGTAAACAAAAAATGTCAGAAAACAGCAGAACAGTAGCTACATGTATCAAGAAGCTAGCTAAAAGCAGCTAAATAACAGAGATCGAGTAGCTGAAGCAGATTTTATGTTTCTGAAGGAATTAAAGAGATCTGCGTGTCTTTCTGTGGTGGGAGTGTTTGTAAGATCTCTCAGTTTGTTTATGTCAGATAATCTAAAACATTTCCGTTTTTAACTCAAACTCCTAGTTTTTAAATATCTGACGTAAAGTTATTTTTATTTCTGTGAACAGAATAAATGTTTAAACGCTTCAGATTTTCCAGAACTTTCTTGTTTAAACGTTCATTTATTAACGAGAAAAGCCTCTGGTTGGTAAAGACTATGCGGGAGCCTCAGTAAGCCCCGCCCCCGTGACAAAGCTCCGCCCTTCTGACGTCACGCACCGAGCTCTGCCCCTCTGACGTCACGCGCCGAGCCCCGCCTCACTGTTTTGGTTCTGCAGACTGATAAGAGCTGCTATTTTTAGCTGAAAGATGTTCGGACGCATCTTTCTGCTCCACGAACCGAGCCTGACGCCCTGAGAACTCAAAGCGGAAGTTCGTTATGGCCGACCGGGGCTAAACCGGCTTCTTCTTCTTCTTCTGGGAACCGAAGATGACGGATCCTCCCGAGGTCCAGGCCGGAGGTCCGGACCCCGAGCGGGCGGAGGTGGACGCCGCGGTGCTGCTGCTGGGAGCGGGAGTGACCGCCGCCACGCACCCGCTGCTCTACGTCAAGCTGCTGATCCAGGTGTGTGAACCTCAGGTGTTCGGGGGCTCACCTGAACGGACCAGACGTGAAGGCAGCGCGAGGACAGATGCCCTACTTCCGCCCCAGCTGCTCTGCAGAGGCGTTCATGGGGTCCTGACCCGGGGGGCTCAGCCCACAGGTGTCATCTGACATCTGTGGGGTTCTGTGCCATACTGATAAACTGATACCAAACAGTACAGTAGGTTTATGACAAAATAAACTATAAACAAGATAAAACCATTGGATAGAGCTTGAAAATCTCTTTAATTTGACACCAGAACCATCCTGAAAGGACAGGAACTACACTGTGTCCGATTACTTCTTCAGAAAAACATTCATGACTTTTTAATCTGTGGTCCAGTTTCAGTAAACAAGGTTTGAAGCTTGTAAAAGAATCGAGATTTAATCTGAATCTGAAATGTTTATTTACACAAAAACAACTAATTCATTACATGAGAAGTAATCAGCTGATGGGATCCAGTGGATTTCTGGGATTTTGCAGATCGAGTCTCAGCTGGCCATCGATAAAACCTCTGAATGTTACAGTGAATGTAGAAAAGAACGACTTACTGAGTGAATAGATTAACTTTATACTGACTTTATGTGACAGTGTCGGTGTGTTTGTGGTGGAATTTATCACTGATGAAGTTTGTTTACCTCCAGACTGTGTAGATTTGTGTTCTATGTCGTCATAATGTGTAAAAGTTTGTGAGATTGGATGGAAATGTTTTTAATTTTGCTGTCAGCTGACGGCAGACATCCGTCCTTGATCTGTCCCCCGAGAACACAGGAAGCTGATCGCAGCGAGATTCTCACGTACCTAAAACAGGGCCGGTACCGCCGATCCGATCCCATTCTTTTACCGTATATATATATATATATAACACGCCTGTTTAGAGTTTAGAAAAAAGAAAGCCAGGTTTGAGTGAAAAAGTGAAGAGTTTGTGTTTGTCTTTGTTTCCAGGTGGGACACGAGCCTCTGCCTCCAACCGTTGGGATGACCATGTTTGGAAGAAGAGTCCTTTACCTCCCCGGTTTCTTCACGTACGGTGAGTCATGCCGTTCTGTTGAACTAAACTTCTGGTCCCGGCAGCGAAGCACTGACCCAGCTGAACGCGTCCCGCTGCAGGTGTGTCATGTGTAACGGTCAGCTGACAGGAAGTGACTCTGTTTTCAGCTCAGTTTATTGTGAAGGTGGACGGGAAAGCGGGGCTCTTCCGCGGCCTCTCGCCTCGGATCGTGTCCAGCATCATCTCCACCGTGGTCCGGGGGAAAGTCAAACAGGTGAGAGACACGGACTGTCTGACAGATGATTGAATTATAGGAGGGATGGTCCAAAGCAGGGGTCTCCAATCCTGGTCCTCAGGGTCTCCATCCTGCAGGTTTTCCTTGTTCCTCTGCTCCAACACACCTGATTCATGGTTAAATCACCTCTTCATGTTCTGCAGAAGCCTGTTAATCACCTGTTGGTTCAGATCAGGTGTGTTGGAGCAGAGAAACAAGTAAAACCTGCAGGATGGAGACCCTGAGGACCAGGGCTGGAGACCCCTGGTCCAAAGTTTTCAGACTGATGGAGGGTGGCTTTAATCAAAACTTAACGATGATGAGGAACTCTCCAGTTTTTAAATCCTTCAAAGCTACATTAAATGACCTTTTATCTGTGGTTTCCCATCACTCTGACCTAAACCTTCTTCTATCTGAGGAACTGATCCTCATCAGCAGATCTCCAGACTTTCTGAAGATCTTTTTTGTTTTCAGGTGGAGCATCGATCAAAGAAAGACGATGAGCAGAACTCACTCAGGAAAGTCTTCAGAGAGGTGAGGCGTCTCAAGGAAATCTTTCATTTAAAACTGAAGTTGGATAAAATGTCTTGTTATATTTAAGAAAATATAAACTTTTTTTTATATATATACATCAATGTTCACCTGCATATCACCCAGGAGGACCCGGAGGTCTGCAGGGACTCTGGGACCGTTTTGAGAAAAACAAATTGTTGTGCAAATATTTTTAACATCTTAAAACTTCGTGCTGCTGATGTGAGGAAACTGAAGAACCGTCGGGAACGTTTTGAGACATTTTAAGAACTCCATCATGAGTTCTGTCACCAGCAGCCGCAGCTCAGTGACAAACATTTATTTTACAGTTTAATTATTAATCAAACCAAAACTAATCTGTCTCTTCAAATTTTCAGACTTCATATGAAATGATCATCCAGTGCCTGTCCAGAGTGGCCACCCATCCCTTCCATGGTACGTCCTAAAAAGTGCTTTTTATTCCAGCACTTAACCAGTTTGATGGACGAGGTCTTTGCTTTGTGACGTGAACACCCTCGAGGCGACTCGTGTAACGGGTCAGGACGTGAAGCGACACGACCACCCGCCCATCCTCTGTGCAAAGCTCTTATTAATGACCTTAAAGTCACGTGATGTTGGATTTAAGGACCTGTTTTCTGGTGATGTTGGATTTAAGGACCTGTTTTGTTGTGATGTTGG
>NC_051437.1:29177311-29193875 GCF_001649575.2 Kryptolebias marmoratus
AAGGACCTGTTTTGTTGTGATGTTGGATTTAAGGACCTGTTTTGTTGTGATGTTGGATTTGAGGACCTGTTTTGTTGTGATGTTGGATTTAAGGACCTGTTTTGTTGTGATGCTGGATTGAAGGACCTGTTTTCTCTCTGCAGTCATGGCGGTTCGCTGCATGGCCCAGTTTGTTGGCAGAGAGACTAAATACGGGTAAGACCTGAGAAATTTACCTTAAACAATTAATTTACAGATTTATGGATAAATGTACACAGTTAAAGGATGAAAACAACGTGAGACGGAAATAAAATGCACGGCTCCATAATTCCGTTGGTATTAATTTAGATTTAACTCTGGATGAATTCTTTGTGTTTCGGTCTAACATGTTGATGAATTTTGTCTGATTTTCAGCGGCCTGTTGAGCTGCACGGTGAAGATTTTTAAGGAGGAAGGAGTAACTGGATTTTATGTGTGAGTCTGACTCCATCAGAACAGTTGTTAGTGGATCTCTCAGCCCCGTGGTTCTGACCCGTGTCTGTTTGTCTGCAGGGGTTTCGTCCCCCACGTCCTGGGAGAAGTCCTCTTCCTGTGGTGCTGCAACCTCCTGGCTCACTTCATTAACACCTACGCTGTGGATGAAAGTGTGAGCTCATCCTCTTTCTCCAAGGGAAACATAAAACTATGACCTTCTGTGTTTAACGCAGAAAATGTTCTTCCTGTTTCAGTTCAGCCAGGCCTTGGCAGTAAGAAGCTACACGAAGTTTGTGACGGGAGTAAGTTCATTCATTCGTTTGAGTCTTTTCTCAGACTCTTCTCAGCTCCTGTTGTTTTGACGCAGAGCGTTTTTTTAATTTCAGATTGCGGTGAGCGTTCTGACGTATCCGTTCACGCTGGTCGCTGACATGATGGCCGTCAACAACTGTGGGTGAGTTAACCCGCCCTGACCTAAACCAGGTGAATTATTCCCGTGAAGCCTGGAATTTGGTTGATTTGTGGGAAGAATTTAAACTAACGGATGACAGGAAGTCACCCTGATGCTGGACTCTGATTGGCTGTTTTCAGGCTGGTTGCAGGTCTTCCTCCTCGATGTCCCGTCTTTAACTCCTGGCTGCACTGCTGGACTCATCTCAGGCAGAAGGTAAACCTTCATTTACCTTTAAAGGGACGGTCTCAAAGATCTGAACTGTCCCTTTAATGAGACGTCCCTCCCTCCACCTGTCTGTCCGTCTTTTGAAGCTCATGATGCTTTTGTTTCCCAAACCTCCATCAGGATCAGCTCTTCAGAGGATCCAGCTTCTTTTTCCGTCGGGTTCCCCAGAAGGCTCCGCCCCCCTGAAGGCTCCGCCCCCCCATCCAGGACTGACATCATCATCATTACCTGCTGGGAACTTCTTCCTCTTCCTGCTCAGAAACATTCTCAGGAGCAGAGAGGATCCGGTTCTTTGGGAACCGGGGGACAGTTTTTCACTCAGGCTGATCGAACGCTCGACTCTGACGTCACGTCTTCGTCTTCATCTTAATCGCAGCTGGAGCGCAGTGCCAACAGAGACTTTTATTGTTTTTTTTACTTCATTTCTGATGTTACTCTGCTGACTTGTTTACATGTTTTTGTTTCATTAAACAGAACACTTTAATCCAGGTTTGATTGTTGTTGGAATCGTTTTAATAATTAGCTTTATTGATAAAAAACAAACTGAGGAGTTTCTCTTTGAAACGTTAAATTCAGGAACAAAAATGACTCCAAACACAGAGTTACACAATCCAACAAGATTAATATTTATTCTATCATAGTGATTTACAACAAGCTGAGGAGGTTACTCGTCTGCAGGGGGCGGCAGAATGATTTTGTTCGGGTCGTAATAATTCTCGCTGATGATCGGGAGACCCTCCTTCTCTCTGAGGACGATGAGCCGCTCAGCTTCCCTTCTGGCCCACTGAAACATCCTGGAAGAAACATAGAAGTCATCACCTCAGAATGTTAATTATTGCCCCACTATATGTGAGAAATAGAGACGCAGCCCTGAGTTTGGTCTCATTTTCTTTAGGACCTGCTCAGGTTCTGATCAGGTTCTGCTGCTCTGGAGCTACAGGTGTGTGTTAACACAACGCCAAGGTGGAAAGACAACAGCAATGACCTCAGAGAAACAGCTGCTGCTGCCCATCAATCTGGGAAGGGTCAAAGGTCATCTGGAGTCCAGCGTTCTACAGACAGGAAGATTATTCACAAGAGGACACTGAAGATCAGCTGACAATCAAACCAGGAGTGGCAGCAAATTCACCCCGTGCAATGCTTAAATGAGCTCCATCTCAGCCTCTACAGGCCTGAGTTAGCAGGTTAAAGGTCAAAGGTCGTGGCTTGATTGGAAGCCTCTTCTCTCTAAAAACAACATGGCAGCTCAACTTAGGTTTGGAAAGTTTCACCTGAAGGAACCACAAGATTTCTGGACCAGAACCAGACCAAAGGACATGTTTACCCAGAATGCACTGCAGCAAACACAGATTATCACAAACAGCTCATCCAACTAGGGATGGGCATCTAAAGCAAATACGCTCCCTCGTTGAGTAATTATTTGATTTTCTTTTCAAATATTTGATCCTACCCGCATCGTTTGGTTCCATTTGGTCCTGTACATCACACACACACACACACACTCTAAACATGAGACCAACTTACAGCAGTTCATGTAGTTATTTCATCCTCTACACCTGAACGGATTATTAATATAACAACAACAAACTGTTTACAAGCAGAGAAGCTCCTGAACAAGCGCTGATCTCATCCACCGCTTTCTGCTTCCCGTTCAGGTGAACTCATTCTGGCTGAAAAGCAGAGCTCACCTGCGACTACAGTTTCCACTTTATAAACTTTTCACAATAAAATATGATGGCCGAAACAGACGCTTGTTGAGGGGAGGGGGGGAGCTGTTGTGTTGTAAAAAAGCACTGTCTGTCCGACAGCTGAAACTTGGACCAAACAGGACAATGATCCCAAACACAGCAGCTAATCTACAACAGAACTGTCCAGAACCAGAACCTCAGAGAGCTGAGCTGAAGCAACGCTGGAAAGAAGAGTGGGCGACAACCAGGAACCCACTGAGAGTTCTGCAAGCTGAATAAAGAGAAAAGAGAAGGAACTCACAGCTGATCCGGTAAATAGTGGGTAAATACTCCTCCGAAAACGATAAACACCGAGACGCCCATGAAGAACACCACCTTCATGTTCCAGTCATCCTCCGCCGTGTCTGAGGAGAAGCCGTGGTAATCCGGGTTCTGATGAAAACACAGAGAAACACAAACAGACCTGAAAAACTCAAACAGAACCGGTTCTGGTCCAGGTCTGAATAAAGAGTCTGGAGCTACTTTAAGACGAGGTTAAAGTGACTGAAGGGTAATCTACCACCACTAATAGAGAAATATTCTTTAAAAAATTATAAAATGACTGTTTTCTGAGTGACGGCTGGATGAATAAAATCCTCTTATAATTTCTGTTGATTAATTTAAAATATTTAAATGTTTGTTTGAAAAACAGACTGGTTCAATCCGTGCTTTTATAACCCACTATTTATAGTAATATTTTCATTAATTTAACACAGGAAACTGACAGCAGCTGATTAAATCGTTTAATAACAAATCCTGTTGTTTTTCACGCATCTCAGCACATTTAAACTTCTGTTCCACACAGTTTAAGAGCCATAAACTCAGTAAATGTAATTTTATTCCTGCTGTACGTCATTTCTCTGATGGTTTGTCTTCCAACATGGCGGCTAAACCACTTGTGCACGCGCACTGATGACGTCAGACAAAGGTTTACAGTAAATTTAAAAACACAGAAAATACAACCAAATATGAAACATAAAAAAAACACCTTTGTAAAAACAATATACAAATAGCAATGAAATGTAAACAATAATAATACTAGTAATTCTTCCACGAAAACAATAAAAACAGTTTTTGTATTTTACTGAATGATTAAAGTTAGTTTAAAGCTGTAAACTCTGAAATAAATCTGTGTAAATTATTTACTGACTTTAATTTGAGCCAAAGGTTTGTTTTTTTAATATTTAATTTAAGTAACATTTTAAAATATAAAATAATTGAATATTAGCTTTTCTGTAAATATAATGGGCCCTGAATAAATAAAAATTAAATCGTAAAAAGTGTCGAATCTGCGGCTCTGAACGCGCTGAGCTCCGATGTCGTAAACAAACCGTCGGGCTTCAGTTAAACGTTTACCTGTTCAGGTAAAAACACGCCTGGTTCTGGTTCCGGTTCCGAAGTAAAATACTACACCTCTAGGAGGATCCAACACCGTTTGTGCTGCTCGGCACTAGAGTCCAGTTTCGGCCGAACTCACCTTGGCGAACGGGTTGACCTCTCCGTGTTCGGTGGACTCGTGCGGGCGGTGCACCTCCGTCACGGCCGCCGAACCGGCACCGCCGCTCGGTTTGGACTGAGACACGAAGCGGGCCGGCGGCACCGAGAGGGACCGGGGCAAAGCGAGCCCGAACCGTGACAGCCGGGACAACATTTTCCGCTGTGGCCTGAGAAGGCTACTGCTGTTGCGGAACCGGAAACAGACTCTTTGTTTCAGTAGCTGTGGAGGAGAGCGCCACCTCCCCCTGTGGCGGTCGGCGGTACTGCACCCTGACGCACAAAAACAAGTCACTTCAAACGAGGAAAAGAGCTGAAATATAAATATTAAACCAGAATAAATCATAAAAAAATCATTTGAACATGAATTACATTATAAAGTAAGTTAAAGGATTACAGAAAATTAATGACATAAAAACAAGTGTCTTCACATTTATGCATTTTATGCAATTTATCTTCTTTAATGACCTTTAGTTGGGTTTTGTAATGTGTAAACTTATTTTTCCTGTTTTTTGTTTTGTCTGTCATTGCTCATAAATGAGATTTTAAATCTAAAGAGTCCTTTCTGGTTAAATAAAAACATTAAATGACTGCAGCTGCAACATAACTTTTCCAACTGAAGACAAATAAAAAGGTTATAAAATCTAATATAAATATTAATGTAATTTTCAATGCAATAAAAAGAATTTGCCTTTTTTCCCCAGTCAGTTCAAAAACAAAATTCTGCCAGTCAGTTTCATTATTTTATTTTATTTTATTTGTGTCCAATATACAACCAGTAACATTGTTGTGTTTAAAAGTTGTTTTTTTGTGCACATATATAATTTCATGAGATAAAACATTTTTAAAAAGCACATATTTCCAGCTCATATTCCAACGATTTGAAGTACATCTGTTTTATTTTATTTATGCTGTTAAATACTGATCTGCAAACGGAGGCGACACCAGATTTATCCCCAAAAACAAAAACTTCAGATTTGTGTTCAGGAAACGAGCTCATGGTCATTAAAGAGACACAAAACCTTTTTCTTTCACTCCATAAATGTTTGAACATAAGAAAACACGGCAAAAATAAAAATAAGAAGTCTGGAAATTCCTGTTCAGCTTTCCTGAATCCATTCATCTAAAGAAGTGATGAAGATGAGGATGAGCAGTCTGAGGTCGAGTGTAAAAAAAGTCAAACATGCAGAAGTTTAGCTTCATTTTGGGATAAAAAGACTAAAGTTTGTTCGATTTAAACCCTAAAAATCCTCTGAGGTTCCTTCATGTTTGACCTCGTCTGGTTTACGACTGTCTCTGCCGGGACAGAAATGTCCTCGTATCCGTCTCCCAGCAGTTTCAAGAATTCGGTTTTATTTTTACCAAACAGCTCAGATAAAAAATAAAAAGTGAAGTTATGTTGAAGGAGACGCTTCAGTCCTCGCTGCAACACTTCACATTTGGGTTTAACTTTGATTAAATTCAAAATCAGCTGATATCAGGAAAATAAATCCCAGCATCCGGTGCTAAACTTCATGTTTAAACTTACATTTCAGAAAGACTTTAAAAGAGCACAAAGGAAACAACAAATCAAGGCTGAAGATTCAAACCTATGAGGCACTTTTCTGCTCAAACGGGAGCAGGTTCTGGTACCGACCCGGTCTGATAACACCAGCTGGACTCATCAGAAAAACAACAAAAAGTTTTATCTGTTAAATCTAAACGTAATGATTAACAGCTGAGCTAAAATCAAGTGTTTGTGAAGAGAAAAACTAAGAAACGGCGTAAAGCACAAACTGAACTTAAATTCAAACAGTTTTCATTCTCGGTGCAACAAAAATTAAAACCGTTTTAAGAATTAGGTCCTAATGTTACATATTACAGGCTTTTCAGATGTTTTGCATTTATTTATGACTTGAAAACGTTTCATGTCTGAAAACTCTGAGCAGATGCAACCAAGCTGCTGATTTTTATTTTCAGAACGATTTAAAACCCAGAATCTGCCGTCCTCTGCAGAAAAACATCATCTGATCTTTGGACTTTAGGTAGTAGCAGCAAAGTCACATTCAAAGTACAAAAAAAAGGTAATTGTGTAAAACATCTGGTGCGTTCTCATTGCACGAACCCAGAACCGAACATTGTTAAACCTCTGATTCCTCGCAGATAAATTAAATCAGGAACCGGAAACAGAAAAGAGGCCAGGCTCATGGTGATGAGATAAAAGGCAGAAAAAGACACAAAGATTATTTTGGCTCATCAGCGAAAAGCAAAATAAAATATGAAGAAGAAACTTTAAAAAGTAGAACTAATGAGCAACATGGCTTGGTTTAGACCAAACTGTTTGTAAAAGACGAACGCAGTCTCTCGCCGTTTGTGATTTCCTCGTCTCTGAGGGTCATCCAGATGTGTTGAAGCCAAAGACTTGGAGCTTCTCAATGCCACAACAACGCTCCCAAAAACAGCAGACAGCAAAGTGCCATCAGAAAGAAAAAGGTTTGGTCTCAGACGACCTGAAACGAACGTAAATAAAACAACACGAACATCGGAAAAGACGAGAAAAAGTCCCTTAAAACGAAACGTGTCCCTTAAAGTGCAGTTCCACTCCCCACCTGTGGGGGCAGGCTACCAAAACTGAGGCGATGTTATCATGAAAACGAGCTCGTATCTCACTGGGCTGCAGCTGCAGGCGACAGACTGCGAAGGAGTTTTAAAATGTCTTCGAACGTTTGAAAGAAATCTCAGTTTTAAAGGATTTAAAAGAGTCCAATCAGCCACAAGTATGAACTCCTGGCACATATTGGACCAAGTGAAAATTCGTGCACTTTCTGTTATTTCTTTTTATAATTTCATGGCTCCAGCTTGTCCCCGACAGTCGCAGTCCAGTGAGACACAACCACAGAGCTTCACTTTTAAAAAAACAACAACAACGGAGCCAAATGAACCTTTTTTTTCCTGTGTTTGTCTAACTTTATCCAGATCCTGTCACCAATAAACTTTTAACTTGTGTTGAAATGTTTATAACTGAAACTGTAACTGTTGTTAAACAAACAAACAAATAAGCTACAGCTCTGCGGCTATCTTAGGAAAATTTGTTCGAAAGTCAAACAACAGGAGGAGGAAACGGAGAACGTTTTGAGACGTTCACCAACTAATCACAGTCCAGACAGATTCTCCATTTAGTCAACAGTTTGCAGAATTATTCGCTAGTTCCACTTTTTATTGTGCTGGTGGTGACTTTGGAGTAACTCCATCATTAAAACAGACATGAACCCGGATTCTCTCGCTCCACCTTCTCCGTCAGAAACCGAACCCTGAACCCTGAACCCCAGCCGGCGGGATCACAGCGGCTGCGTCCATTTCTTCCAAACCGTCTGAAGCTCAGACCCTGGCTGCCATCGAGTCCAACACTTTGAATAACTAAAAAGACAGCCGTGGAATTTAATTCTTCATTAAAACTTTGATTTTAAAGATGCCCAATACTTGATTCCCTGTCGATCAGATACTTCTGTGGTTTAAAACAGAGATGAGAAGAAAAGCAACAATGGTTTGAAGAACCTCATGCGTCAGCAACCTCAGAGGATACGCCTCCAAATGAAGTCAACGCCCAGTTTCAGGACCGCTCACAGAAAGAAGGGAATATCGTGATGAGTACAGACAGAAGGAATATATGTGTTCAGGCATACGCAGGCTGCTCAGAGCTCATCAGGACGTGGGCGAGGGGACGGTCGTGGTTAGGTTATACGTTGAGTTTGGTGACGACGCTGGCGACGCTAAAGGGCTGTAAACGGGCCGGGCAGAGACGGCCGACGAAGGGGACTGCGGCGCCGCCGTTGTCGGGGAGTCCGAGCTGACCTCGTCCCCTTCTTCCGAGTCCCAAACTTCGCTCTGCAAATAGTCTGCAAACAGGGCCTTCGCTCTCTGCAGGACCCGGCTGAGGTTGTGGCGCCGGACGAGACGGTCAAAGTGCATGGCGATCTCGTTGTAATCCAGGTTGTTCTTCATGATGTGGTCCCGGTGCTCCAGCAAGATGGACAGGCACAGGAACAGCATGAAGGGGTTGCCTCTGCCAAACTCCTGAGGAGGCGGTAAGGAGCACGGTTTGATGCTGGCGTTGGGTGTGTTGGCTCTGCTGCCGACCGGGGACTTGTTGCCGGGAGACGACGGGTTGTCAGCCGACGACCTGCTGCCGGACAGCGAGCTGCCGCCGAAGGACAGGATGGGTGAAGACAGCAGGGAGCTGCTCTGGACGTGGGACGGAGAGGTAACAGACATTTTTACAGACGGTGCTGTGGTGTTTAACACCTGGGCAGGAGAAGTCAGCACCTTCGGGGCATTTCTGGATAAGGCCTCGCTGTCGTTGGTTGGGAACGGGGACAAGGATTTTGGAGGAGAGTCTGGAGAAACTCCTGGCCAGCTGGAGTTTGAAACTGAAGATGTGGGAGAGACTGAGGACCCAGTTTTCCAGACTGGTAGGCCACCAGGGAGGAGAGACTGAGACGATACTGGAGACAAGCCGCTGTCGCAGTTTTTAATGAGAGGCGTCCGTTCTCCCGGGTCGTCCTCACTGTCCACCGTGGACTGGCGGCTCGGGTTGTTCGGACCGTGGGGTTGCTCAGCATCCTCCATGTCAAAGCTGTCTTCATTCCTGGCTGTGTAGTATTTAAACTCTCCAAAGCTTGTTTGTCTTTGACAGCACCGACCCTGCAGATCCGACTTCATTTCTCGAGGACCGTCAGATTCGACATCACCCCTTTCCCGTCCAGAACCTACATCCTGCTTGTCTTTCTCCTCAGGGATAAAATTCCTGCTCAGATCTGGTTCTTCTCTCGATGGTCTCAGCATATGTCGCCTCCGCTGCGTCTCTTTTTGCTCCTCGTCGTCTTTGAGGCCGTTCTCAACCACGCCGTCTCTGCAGGACGGTGTTTTGTCGGGATCCGACAGCGGCCCCAGAAGCTCCACTTCAGTTTCCGGAGGATCCGGGGGCAGAGAGCTCCAGGTGACCTCCAGCATCCTCAGAGCGTCGTCGAAGGCAAACTCTCGTTTGAGCTCCAGCAGGAGCCAGCGGTAGCAGAAGAAGAGGTCGTCAGCTCCTCGGGACACCAGGTACGTGTAGAACTCCGGGTCCGAGTACTGCAGGAGCAGCTTCAGGTGCTGGAACTTCACGGACATGAGCTGCCCGTCCGGTCGGAAGTTTCCTTCCAGACGTTTCATGATGCCGCAGAAACAAATGAAGGTGTGAGCCTCGTTGTCCATCACTGCTAGTATAGGCGAGGCGATGTCACTCATCCCTTGACAGTAAGAAATCTGAAAAACAAGCAGGAAAAGTTACAGAAGATAAAAAATGGCGTCTAAAGAACCAACCAGTTATCAGGTTTTAGGTAAACCTGAAGTGGCAGAGATCCACCAGAACCTAAACCCACCTGAGGGTGTGTGATGGCGAACGTGGTGAGCAGGTCAGTGAGGGCGGTCAGGTGTGGACTGTCCTCTGAGCCCGCGTAGTACGGATGAGCTCGGTCTGTCCTCAGGACGTCTTTGAGAACGTTCTCGCGGATGAAGTCCAGCTCCCCGTGGCTGACCCGGGCCGTCCACTCCCTCTTCAGCTGCTCGTATTCCCTCGTCTTCCTCTTCATGTAGTCCATGCGCTCCTGTCCGCTCAGCCCGTCGGGATAAACGTTCAGGAGGTACCGCCAAACCACCTGACAAAACGACCACAGGTTACTCAGCATCTACAACCGCTCATCTCTGCTGTGGTGATACTCAGGAGCCTGAGGAACGTCAGGAAAGACCTTTCTCAGAGACGGCTCCACACCGCCGTGGTAGATCCTCAGCCTGAGTTCTTCGGGTCGGGTCAGCTGGCCCTGTCCGTTCAGGTAGCTGTGAAACTCCGAGTCACTCAGAGGAGGCTTGAAAGGTTTGATCTCCTCCCCGTAGGACCAGGTGAAGGCCTGCTGGACCCGGGTCAAGGTCCGTCCCACCTGAAATTAAAGACTGAGTCAGTGGCTCTTACTCTAAACCCGGTCCTGATGGAGCTCTAAACCCGGTCCTGTTGGAGCTCCTTTGAAATCCTCCCAGACTGCACACACCCAAACCCCATAGACTTCCACCGTATCTAAACTCAGATTTTTCCCATTAAAACTTGTTTTTGCCTCTCGGGGTTCAGATTTTTATTTTAGATACAACCTAAAGTTTTTTGCACAGCAGCAGTTTCTGTTGTTCAACAGATTCTTTTGTATTTTATTCCAAACTGAATAAAAGAATTTTGTATTTCTTGTATCAAAGTGAGTCGTGCTGAGACGTAGCTTTATTGGCACCTTTTAACGTTTCTTCAGAAATTTTCCAGTCTTTTTTTTCTGCATTATGATCAAAGTTGTGACCCAGACTCAGTTTTACGTTGAGCTGAGCAGAAGTCAGAGTAAAACAGATATCTGATGTCTGAAATCGTTTGGAGCTTTAAGGCAGAGACGTTAACGTTTGACTGGAAGCAGGAGGAGAAGAAACTCCTACAGCTGAACCCACCTGGGACAGTAAAGTCTGGGTGAAGGGAAGCGCTGCAGACGCCAGAGACCTGGTCCGTTCTGCAAGGAGCAGCTCAGAACCGATCACATCCTTGGGGCTGATGATGTCCCAGTCCTCCATAACAGGACCTGCAGGAAAACAAGAAGACAACAAGAAACCTCGATCTGATCCTCTACATGTCAGGTGGTATTCTTTGAGCTTTGAGGATAAAAGCAGCCTTCTTACTGTCCTCAGAGGGCTTCACGTCCATCTTCAGCTGCAGAAACGGTTTGGCTGCACTCATGAAGGCAACATCCAGGTCCCAGTCCGACAGCAGAGACAGGTACACCTCCACGCCGCTCCGGTCCCGGGACAGGTAGCTAATGTTGAAGTTACGCTTCCTGGATGTTGTGACACACACTGTAAGTTGTTAAGATGAACTCTGTGAATAAAAGGGTTCCGTGTCGGTGGGCTCTCGTACCCGTTCAGCTCAAAGGCTCTGATGAGGATGTGCTGCAGAACCTCCAGCGAGGTAATCTGAGGATCCACAGCGAAGGAGCGAAACTCTACAGGAAGAGCCCCGTCACACTTCTGTAAGGAAGCACGTCACACGCTGTGAAAATACAGCTGAAAACAGTTTCCTTCCACAGATAAATACAGACTTTCCTGTTTCAGGATTCACAGAATTATTTGTTTGTTAAATGTCAGAATAACAAGATTTTTATTCCTTTCTTCAAAGTCAGAAGTTTCCATCCATGTTCTTTAGTATTTGGCATCAGTGTCTTTAACCCGTTGGACTCGGGTCAAACGTGTCGGGTTTCCTTCAACAAGTTTCTCACAGCAGTTTGCTGAATTTTGTCCTGTCCTCCTGCTGTGGGACACTGTCCATCTGAAGACCCGTTTGACTGATGTCTTGAGACGTTGCTTTAATATTTCCACCTAATGTTTATCCTCATGATGGCATCTACTTTGTGAAGTTCTCCAGTCCCTCGTGCAGCAAAACAGCCCCACAGCATGAAGCTGCCACCCCCGTACTTCACAGCTGGGAGGGTGTTCTCAGGCTTGCAGGCTTCCAAAATGTAACGATGGTTATTATGTCCAAACAGTTGAATTTTAGCTTCATCAGACTGCAGGACATGTCTCCAAACATTAAGGTCTTTGTCCCTGTGAGCGTTCTCCCTCATTATTCAAAGATTTAACAAACAGGAATAATTTTAGGAATCATAACTGACTTAAAACAGGAAAGGTTTCGTTTGATTTAACGTTAGACTGTAAGAAAAAAAAAGGTTATGTATTTTTATACGGCGTATGTAAACATCTGGTTTCAGCAGTGCCTTCAAACTTATAAAAAACTAAGATTTAATAAGTTTAGACTTATTTATTACTCCATTTTAAATATAACTTTGGGTTGTTCTGTTGTTAAGAGTGGGTATATCCTATGCATTAACCTCCGCTAAGGAGGAATATGTTTTCAGTAGTGTTTGTTTGTTTGTTTGTAAATAAGATTACTCAAAAAGTAATAAATGGATTTTGATGAAACTTTCAGGAAATGTTTAGGTTTTCACAAACAACAAATATGACTAAATTTAGGTGCAATGTTTTAATGACCCTACAGCTGAGGAGGAGGTTTGCTCTGTGAGGGCTTCTACTTATTATTATTATTGTTATTGTTGTTGTTGTTGTTTGCTAATTAATGTTCATATTTTGATTGTTTTACTTTATTGTTCCAACCAAGTTCAATTTATATTACATTAATCTACCTTGTCTCCAGGTAATATTTGACGTCACGACCGCCGGTCGCGTGCACAAACAGACACACGCACGAAGCAGGGAGGTGACGTCACCCCGCAGCTTCAGTGAAACTGCTCCCGAGTTGGATAAAAAAACCTTCGAGATAAACGCCTGCTGATTTATCGATCCAAAATAAGCTGACAGGAAGACCTGATCGATCCGAACCTGCCGCCGCTCCAGACACAACAAACAAACAAAAACAAACAGCTCAGAGCCGACGAAAACAAACGCGTATCCGTCCGTGCTTCCTTTATCGGACGGAGAGAAACAAACACCGACAGAGAACCGGAGAACCGGAGGATAACGGCGCCGTTAGCCGACACCAGCGGCAGCGGCGGCGGCTGGATAGCCGTCCTACCTTCACTCTGACCCGGACCACCCCCCTCTCCTCCTCGCCTGCCATCTCAAAGAGTCCGTTCGGGATCAGAAAGGTTCCTTTTGTTTCCTCCTACATCGATACGGTCATGATGGAGCTGACACCGACCGAGCTGCTCTTCTTCTTCTGCTCCGACCGTCACAGGAAGCGGAAACAGCGCCACCTGCTGGGCGGAAGTGGTGTCTCTCCACAATAAAACAGAAACATACACTCATTTTAAAGCATCCATATAAATAAAGTTATACAATTATAATATATTTAATAATTCCTCTGAGCTGAACAGCTGCTGAGCTGTTAAAGCTAAAACAAGCAGAACACTAGCTAAATCCTAAAAGTAGCTAAACTTAGCTAAAATCTAAAGTAGCTGAAGACTAGTTAAAAGTAGGAAAATTGTTGCTAGAAATTAAAAGTAGCAAAAAGCTAGTTACAACCTAAATGTCAAAACACCAACTAAAGTAGCTAGACCTTAGCTGAAATCTAAAGTAAAAGAGTTGCTAAAATTAGCAAAACAGTAGCTAAAAGCAGCATGAGGTTGACCTCACTAAGTAGCATAATATTAACAGTAGCACAATGCTAATTATAAGTAGCAAAATTCTAGCTACATAATTGATTAAAAACATATGAACAAAGATGCAGTGTAGATTAAAGAAAATATCTTAAAATTTAAAACAATCTGCTTTCTGTGTATGTTTCACTCATTTAGTTAGATTTGTTTAGTTTTCATGTTTTTGTCTTAAATAAATCTCCAGGCTTTCTAAAATGTTTTATAGTTTTTCACTTAGCCTTGCTTTCCCCTTCATTTCCTGACAATTTTTATTAGATGAGTATCAATTTCGTGTTTTTTTTATTCTCCCTCAAATTAAAACACAAACAATCCTCAAAAGCGGATATATTCTCTTTTTGAAAGCAGATAATCTGATTTCCCAGCCATCAGCAAACACAACATCAGGTCATGAGACTGCCTGTTTTGGTGCATGCTGGGAAATGTATTTCCTCGGTGCTCATTCGTCTGAACATGTTGCGGAAATAAAACTCCACTTCCCAGAATCCCCCGCGCCTTTTTTTCGCTGATTACTTCCACCCTGAACAGAAAAATTGTCATATTTGTTGCTGATAAAGGAGGTTAGGTCTGTTTAATGAAAAAACGCAGGAGGTTCTGTGATTTTTAGGGAAACGTTATTCGTGTTTAGAGGTTTTTAATGAACCTGAGAGTAAATAAATAAATAAATAAATCGCTGTTGAAGTGAGGAGAAGATGATGAAGCTAGTTTGTTGCTAACAGAAGATGGAAGCTTCGTCTGTGTGAACCAGACTAAAACCAGTTACCTGATGGTAATAAACCACCGGAATATCTGCTTTAATCCTGCTGGTTAGATATAAACTTCAGCGATGGAAGAAGTTGATAAAATCCTGATTCACGCTCTGAGACAAGTCGGCACGTGAGTGTTTTTTTATGAACTTTATTTGTGATTGATGTTAGCTCGTTGCCAGGAGGGTGAGGAGGTCATGTTTGTGTCCCACAGAGAGGTGGCCGAGGAGGTCGACAGCCTGAAGCAGTTCAGCAGCGAGCTGATCGTGGAGGCGGTGGTCAGATGTGTCCGGGTCATCGAATCGGGCCTGGGGGGCGCCCTGCCCACCTCGCTGCCCCCCGGCATGTCTGCCCGCTTCCGGGTGGGCATGAGCCTGGCTCAGGCCTGTCAGGTGAGGAGCCACCTGGGACACATTAACCATTAAACCAGAGGTAGTCCGGTCAGCCTTACCCAGTTAAATAAAACTGAAAGGCGTGGAGAAGCTTTTAAACCTGACCTAGTCACTCTGCTTTCTTTGTGAGCTGAACTCACAGGCAAATCACTCTCCCTTCCCTCTCTTCAGAGGCTCGTTGGGATCTTCATTGGCTGGGTCCACATGCAACATGCATTTATCACACTCATTAAGGACAGTGGACGGAGACAGGTGGTTTGAGAGAGGAGCCACAGCTCATTGTAGTGATGTCATGTGATGGGGTCAGAGGTCAACAGACATAAGAATCAATGTACTTTTTGCTTTTTTTAAGATAAATATGGATAACAGCATAATGTCTTTTGCTTGAAGAGGTATTTAATGAGAGAACATACGGATATAAGATGTAACTGACTGTATTTTAGGAGCTAAAATCTGAACACATTTAGGGCTTTTAAGGCGTAAAACTGAAACGAATAAATAAGACTTTTTACGTCCCTTCAGAAACCCCGATGAACAATTTAAACATTAAACAGCATATCTTTTTTTACAGTTTCATGTAGCATTTAATCAAACTTACATCCTTATATTTATCTGAAAGAATCCTACGTTTTCTGTGAGAAAGTGTCGATTCTCAAGTCGGAAGGCATCTTATTTATCTCCATTGACCTTTGACCTCATCCCGTGACCTTTCATCACTACAGTTGTGGAAAATGGCTGAAAGCCTCCTTCACTAAACGGTTCTAAAATATGGCCACACTATAAGCAGAGTCTCTGACATGCATAACAACACATCTGTCAGGATTTCATGGTCAGAATAGTTAATTTAAAAGATTAATTATGTACATTAATCCAACATGAGTGTCATGTAAATGTGTCTGATTTAGCCGTTCAGGCTAAAGTTCATCTGCAGTCCCTGTCAGGTTGATGTTCAAAGGTAAAATAAAAACACATTAAAACAGATAAAGAACCAACAGAAAGCACATGACTGATAAAAGTACACAGGCTCGGATAAATACTTGCTTTGTTTTGCTCGTGTAACAGAACGAACTGTAGCTAATTGGTTAATTTGCTTGAAAGACGTGAAGCCAGCTGCTAATTTGCTGGTTGGGTTTTTAGAAAACCACTAATTATAAGAAGACTATCTTCTAAAACAACAGACTACAGAGCAGCGGTAACAACTACACACACATTCACTTAAACAAATAAGAACAAAAGAAACAGCAAAACACAAAGAAATAAACGAGAACCGATATATCCTGAACAAAGTAAATGTATATATTTGTTAAAAAAAGGAACTTTTATATCTCACTGTTTGTGTCAACTAAAAAATTTAATAAATTAAAACCAACAAACAGAAATGCTCAGAGAGCATCTTTTGGGTTAATTTAAATCTAGCAGACAGACGATGGAGCTCTGAGGGTTTTTGTTGTAATGTTTTCACTAACTGTTGGTTTCCAGGACGTCGGCTACAAAGGAGAGATCGGCTACCAGACGTTTCTGTACAGCAACGAGCCGGAGATCCGCTCGCTGCTCATGTTCCTGGTGGAGAAGCTTCCCAGAGAGCGAGCTGAGGCCTCCGACCAATCTGCAGGTACGCCGAGAACACACCTGTCCGTTAAAGGTGTCGGCCATTAGAGTCCAACTTCCTGTTTAAACCCTGAATGAGGTTTCTACTGTGAAGTCTGAGCTGCAGAGCTCCAACAGGACCGGGTTCAGAGCTCTAACAGGACCAGGTTTAGAGCTCCAACAGGACCGAGTTCAGAGCTCTAACAGGACCGGGTTGGAGCTCCAACAGGACCGGGTTGGAGCTCCAACAGGACCGGGTTTAGAGCTCCAACAGGACCGGGTT
>NC_051437.1:29197344-29199767 GCF_001649575.2 Kryptolebias marmoratus
GTTTAGAGCTCCAACAGGACCGGGTTTAGAGCTCCAACAGGACCGGGTTTAGAGCTCCAACAGGACCGGGTTTAGAGCTCCAACAGGACCGGGTTTAGAGCTCCTAACAGGAAGTAGTTCGACTGCAAAAACCAAAGTAAACAGGAAATCATGAGTTTGAACTCTGACTCAGCGTTTACACAATAATTGTTTCAGTGTTTATTCATCAACGCCTCTTAATGAAAACTAAATGAAAGGAAATTAACAGAAATGTGCTGCTGTTGTCTCCTCTTTAACATTTAACTTTCATGTTTGTTGTGTTTTGAACTGTTAAAAATCGTCTCTTCTCTCTTCCTGCAGGAAAATCGGCCGTCCTGCAGAGAGCCATCGCCGCCGCGCTCAGAGCCCAGCTGGCTGCTTCCTGGGTGCCTCCGAACTGCAGACTGCCGCTGCACTGGGAAACCCAGGTGGGCCGGGATAAAGTCTGAAATATGCAGCAATATATATATGTGCTGAGACCAATCAGGGAGGCTGGAGTTAATTAGGTCTGAGCTCAGGAAGCTCTGTGACCCAACAGATGAGTAAAGATCCGTGTTTGATGACTGCTCTCTGCTGAAACTCGTCTGTCTTCATGTTTCAGAGTCAGGGAGCGCTGCACAGCTTACACGTCCAGCCGCTGTCTTTCCCGCTCTGCAGTAAAGCTTCAGACAGGAAGCATCTCAAAGGTTCGTCTCCTGCTGCAGGAAAGTCCACAAATTTATCACATTTCTTCAGCCTCAGAGCTACGAGTTACCAGAAATGTAACTCGTACCAAAAAGGAGAAAGTACAAAAAATAACTTTACAGAGCTGGGCTTTAAGGCCAGGAAATCATATCTGGATGTTTTCTTTGTTATAATAACTGATTTATCCAATCACTGTTTTTAATACATGAGGCTCAATAAGTTAAAAAAAACACTCAGAGGTACATTGATTACTTTAAAGAAAACTGATTTTGAGAACATTTTGGTAGAAACTACATTTGTGGTCATTTTTAAAAATAATATTATGTTTACAGGGTGACCTTGAAGGCATCATGAGGCATTCAAGTCTTTTATGTAGGAAGTAATTCAGGTTTTAAACTCTTAATTATGACCAGTGTTGTTTAATTTTTTTTAAATACTGATTAAAAGTCTTTAAGCTGCCCGGCGCCAACATGTTCTGAAAGAAGTGAGTTTGTGTTCTCAGACGTGAAGGACTACCACAGAGACGTCCTTCCTCCCGTCACCGCCCAGACGTCCGGTCACGCCTCCACAGCGGCGTCCATCTTGGAGCGCCACGCGTCAGAGCTGAGCGCCGCTCAGGAGTGGGACAACGAGTGGAAGAGTCAGGGACTGCTGTCCCGCCTCACACCGCAGGTAAGCTGTCCTGATCTGTTCATCATTTCCTTCCCAGCAGCCAGGTTTAATAAAGATAATAATAAAAAACAACATTTAATATTTTGAAGTGTTCTGAATCAGCAGCAGTTCTTTTCTTTGGACCGGCTGCTGTTTCACTTCCTGGACTTAACTTTGAATTATTCAGTCTTAAAAAAGTTCCTGAACTGAAAAGATGAACCAGAGTCCTGTCTGATTATCAGTTTCATGAGATATCAAGGCTTCACGGTTTCTAAACCCCGACATTTTCACCGTTTACATGTCTTCACACACGACAGCAGAGCGTGTTTTTATCGTTGAACAGGAGTACTGCTCCAGGAAGCTGACCCGACTGCGTAAACGCATCGAGGAGCAGCTACGTTCTGCCGCCGCTCCCTCCTCTGAAAGTGCCTTCGCTGTTTCTCGCTCCACCTCTGAGCTGTCGGAGCTGCTGCAGACCTTCAGAGGCTCCGCCCCCTCCAACCACGTCCTGACAAAGGGCAGCCATTTCACCCACACTCAGAAGTTCTCCTTCACACAGGTGAGTTCGGCGGAGGGGGTCAGAACAAACGCCTCTGCGTGGCGAGGTAAAGGCTGACTCTGCGTGTTCTCCAGGAGACGGCGGCGGCGGCGGCACTAAGCCCCGTCCTCGCCGGGCGTCACTCTGAGGGCGACGTTCAGCTCCGTCAGGAGGAGGAGCTGGCCTCCCTTCAGCAGCAGTTCCAGCAGCTCTGCAGCGACGTGGACCAGCTGACAGCCGACATGAAACACCTGAACGTCACAAATGCACAGGTAGATCTGTGAACAGATACTGAGGTCAACCAGTCATTATCTTCCTGCACATCAGCTACAATGAAGACCAAAACTGAATTAAAATAGAAGCATTTATTTAAAACAAGTGGCTTGAATGTGTATATGTTTGTAAATCCATGGGGATCAGCCTCATCTGAAGCAACAGAGGACTCAGGGCACAACCATGATGACTCACTGAAATGACATGAATTAGTTTCTATGAATGTTGATTCAAAACACAAGATTTTAGCAGAGATTTC
>NC_051437.1:29200192-29201900 GCF_001649575.2 Kryptolebias marmoratus
GCTGCGCTCTTCTTCGTAGACATTGAGTTTGGCTGCAGCTGCACACAGTTGCAGCGCCTCCTACAGGAAACTGGTGGAGCTACGCAGAGAACCACGCCGTTCAGAAGCCTTGTTTGGATTCATGTTTTTATAAAACACTGAGGTCCGGACCTCGGGGTCCTCGGTGGGAGCTACGGCCCTGCCTGTGAATCTCTCACCGTCTGATCAGGATTCATCTGTTCGGAGTTTGATGCTTCAGGTAGAGGAACTAGTTAAAGATGTGAACAACTCTAATAACTGTTCAAACTAAAATAAAGGCAGAACTTTAGCTAAAAGGAGGAGACCTTATCTGAAGAATCTGTTCTCCTCGCTTGTTTGTTTCACCAGAGATTCTTTCGTCACATGAAGGCAGACGATGTTTGCCCAAATATTTTATTTTATTCCAGTTTTCAGCAGCAGATTCAGTCACAAGTCTATAAATGATTTTTTTTAAATCCTCTAAAAGTTGCCGTAGTTTTGTTGTTTCTCCAAGTTGGAGAACTTCCTCATCTTCCTACTTCCTGTCTGATTCGCCGTGTTCCTTCGAGCCGCTGACCTCAGGTCAGGCCAGAGCGATCTGACCATCGGGCTTTCCTTGCAGGTGTTGGACGAGCTGAAGCAGAGGGAGCTGGGGAACGCCGAGGATGACGAGAAGATGCAGGTGAAGAAGAAAACCGTCGACCTGCTGCCTGACGCAGAAAACAACCTGCTGAAGCTTCAGGTAGGAGGAAGTTCTGTCGGCGCCCCGTCCGTCTCGGAGGTCCTCCCCTAAAACCGTCTGTCCCCTCCTTCAGTCTCTGGTGGAGGGCGGAGCCAAGCGGGTGGTGAACCTGGCGGCCCAGTGGGAGAAGCACCGAGCGCCACTCATCGACGAGTATCGCCGGCTGAAAGAAATCTGCAGCAACAAAGACGTAAGCTGCGGATGTAAGGAACTGCAGGTGTCCTCAGAGAGCTGCGGTCGCTGACGGGCTTCATGTTTTCACAGCTGGAGTCAAACAGGAAACTATCCGAGATCAAGTCTCTGCACGAGAAAATCCGCGTTTCCACGGAGGAGGCGAAGAAGAAGGAGGAGACGCACAAACAGCTGGTGACTGAAAATCTGATTTATCGTTTCTGTACACACCCTGATGTGTCGTTTAAATATTCATGTAGAAGGATGAAGGTTTCCATCCAGCTTTTAAAATACAGAACTGACCCATATTTGGTTTTTGTTCAGCTGACAAACCTTTCGGAAGCTTCCTCGTGTCTCTGCAGCTGCACAGGTTTGTGGGTAATAACTGCGTCCTGTTTCTTCCCCGCCGCAGGTCACCGAGTTAGAAAGCCTTCCTAAGGACGTGTCCCGATCGGCGTACACTCAGAGGATTCTGGAGATCGTCAGCAACATCAAGAAGCAGAAAGAGGAAATCACAAAAGTACGTTCTGTAGGTGTAATCTGCGGGTGTAATCTGTAGGTGTAATCTGTAGGTGTAGTCTGCGGGTGTAATCTGTAGGTGTAGTCTGCAGGTGTAATCTGCAGGTGTAATCTGCAGGTGTAATCTGTAGGTGTAATCTGCGGGTGTAATCTGCGGGTGTAATCTGCAGGTGTAATCTGCGGGTGTAATCTGTAGGTGTAATCTGCAGGTGTAATCTGCAGGTGTAATCTGCAGGTGTAATCTGCGGGTGTAATCTGTAGGTGTAATCTGCAGGTGTA
>NC_051437.1:29204479-29272668 GCF_001649575.2 Kryptolebias marmoratus
TCTGCGGGTGTAATCTGTAGGTGTAATCTGCAGGTGTAGTCTGCGGGTGTAATCTGCGGGTGTAATCTGTAGGTGTAGTCTGCGGGTGTAATCTGCAGGTGTAATCTCAGTTGTGACGTCTTTTATCTACGACCTCTGACAGATCTTATCGGACACCAAGGAGCTCCAGAAGGAGATCAACAACCTGACAGGAAAACTGGACCGGACCTTCGCTGTGACCGATGAGCTGGTCTTTAAGGTAGCACACCTTGTTTGGTTCTGATCAAACGGGCTGAGGAATTATTTGGCCTCTTATTCTGATTTCATCCCTTTTAATCTCGGGTCAATCGTAGGACGCCAAGAAAGACGAGTCTGTCCGAAAGTCCTACAAGTACCTGGCTGCCTTGCATGAGGTGCGCCTGTCCCTGAAGTTCTGGTGTTTTTATATTGTGGTGATTTGTGTCAGAAGAACTCGTCTTACGCTGTTCTCTGATGTTCTGTAGAACTGTAATCAGCTGATCCAAACCATCGAGGACACGGGGACGATCCTGAGAGAGATTCGAGATCTGGAGGAGCAGGTAGGATTCACAGATTTCTGTCTTCACGTCCAGCTCCTCGTCAGGAGATTAAATTAGGTTTTTCTCTGCAGATTGAGACAGAAAACGGAAACAAAACTGTGTCGAACCTGGAGAGGATTCTGGACGACTACAAGGCGATCCGACAGGAGAACTCGGCTCTCGCTGCTAAAATCAGAGAAGGCTGACGGGTTCTGGTTCTCTGAAAGGAGAACCCGGAGACTTTAACGACAGAAGCAGCTCTCCGTGGAGCCTGTTGCTTCATCGACACGGGGAGCTGCTGATTCTTGTGCCATGGGAAATAATTTTGACGCCTCGATGGTTTGGTTCTGATGGTCCACGCACTGGTCTGATGATGTGAAACGCAGCACTGGACACAAGATGGCGCTGTCACGAAACCATTTCAGAACAAATCTTTGACTTTAAATTCTTTACCACACGACTTCTTGTTTTCTTCTCAGATATTATCAGTTTTCTTGATCATATTTGAACCTAAAGTGTTGAATGAACGTCATCTGAATGTAGAATAATGAAAATATTGTCCCGATCCATCAGCAGAGTATTGTTGTCAACATGGTACCAGCTTAAATAAAGATGCCTTACAGACATGACAACATCCTGATTCTTTTAGTCTTCATTGTCTGAGAGTCAAAACCACAAAAAACAGCAAAGTTTTCCTGTTTTATTTCAGTGGTTTGAGGGAATTTCTGAAACTGTTTTATTCCTTAGAGATTTTTTTGTGTTAGGAATAAGTCAGTATCTGTAAAACTGCGGTGGTGTGGTAGTAGCTGAGAGCGCTAACTGATCGGCAGATTTTAACTTAATGCTTGTTTCATATTTTTAAACAACACAACCCAAAGTTTCTGACAGGAGAGATGATGACATCACTCTCTTTTACGCCAACAAACTTTAAACTTCGACAGTTTTTTCATCCAAATGTAGGGATTTCTGTCTTCTTCCACCCAAAACTGGAAGGGTTATCTTTTATTTATTTATTTTTTGTGTTTTTTATTCGGAAAAGCATAGCTTACAGACACAAACTTTCTGTGAATATTATACATTCCACTTCAGAAAATGTGAGTAGAGAGGGGGTCATGCCGAGAGCTTTCTCCCCTTCTTCCAGCAATAGGAGAAAAAAAATAAATTATAGCAGTTTGCCAGAATTTAAACAGGGTCGAAAAAAGCAAAAATATCTGCACCATCGTGTTGAACTTTAAAAGCTTTTTTGTAACCGGACTAATTTTCTTCCGTGAAACTTTGGTGATGAGAAAAAGCAGTTTGTTTTTTTTGGTTTGCGTTCAGTCATTCGCTCAGTTTGCGTTTTTTAATTGCAGTTATTGAACCTCACATTTAGCTTCCCGTGGTTCAGGGGCTTCCAGAATCAACATGTTCCTCAGCTCTGTGTGGAGAACAGAAGAACGCCGTCTGCGATGGATCCCAGCAGTAAACTGAAACCTGATTGGGTGACAGGACAAGAGAGGACTCCTTGTCTCAGAAGGAGGAACAGACAGTCCCACCGAAGCCCGAGCCTTCCAGCAGCAGACAGAAAGGAGCGTCCCGCTCAGAGTGCTGGGGTTACTGGAGGAGGTAGGGTCGCAGCAGCGGGATGGGGAGGTCGATGGTTAATGGCCGCCGAGGCTTCGCTTCTCTCCGCTCGTCCAGTCGATCCCGATGAAGGTCAGACTCATGATCATGAATATGAAACCCAGAGCAGAGAAGCACGCAGCCTGAAAACAAAGCCTGAGGTCTTCAGATGTTCTTCACAGATGTTTGTTTTTAATCTTCAGGTGGAGAAACGTACCTGGATCTTTGGTCTGGAGTTCATGGGTTCCTGGTTTTTAGGGACGATTCGGATGTAGAACAACCCAGGGAGGATGAAGATGAGGGTGGGGGCGGTGGTCGCTCCTGGACAGGAAGAGAAGGCAGAGAATTTATCCATCCATCCATCCATCCATCCATCCATCCATCCATCCATCCATCCCATCTGGTCTCATTTAAAGCCCTAAATGTCCTCCACAGAGGACAGATTTGAGTCAGGAGGACACTTATCCATGGTCACGGAGGCAACAGATTTAGGAGAAAAACCCAGACCTCCGTCTCCTCAGCGATCCTCCAGCTCCTCCTGGAGGAAGCGTTCCCAGACCACAAAGGAAATAAAATCCCTCCGGCGAGTTCTGGGTCCGCCTGATGTCTCAGATCAAACTGTTTATCTGAACCCAAACCTACTTTTTAAGACCAAACGTTTTGTTTTTATCGTTTTAACATCAGCCTGTCTAAAAATCCTTGTTTCTTCATTTGTCCACCAGTTGTGTCATAGTTGGAATAAAAGCCAAGCAGTTGTACTTGTGTGTAATTATGCACCTGTGATGCCAAAAATGTCTCGAATGTTGGGAACGCAGATGACCAGCACATTGACGGCGAGCAGCAGACACACAGCGATTGCGATGTGACGTAACCAGTGGAAGGATTTTCCTGGAAACAGCAGCTGCAAGAGGGCTCGGCGAATCTGTCAGGGAAGCAGAAGTTTGGAGGCTTTGCAGGTCACAGACCTTCAGACTCTGTTTTGTGCTGTGGGGTGAGAATAGTTGGTGTTCTTACAGGAAACAGGACCACCGGTACCGTCAGGGTAACGGCCACCAGGACGGCCAGCCGCACACACAGGATCAGGGTGTCCAGAGGATCCACCTTGCTGTAGGTGTGCAGCAGCTCAGCCTCAGTGTTTCCTGAGCCAAAACACACAAACCGCTGGGTTGGCATCATGTCATGGGCTGTTACATCATCCAACAGTTTTTTTTCTGGAGGACTAAACTTAACTTTAACCCCAAACACATCGAAGCTGGAACACCAGCGTAACCTTCCCTCTGAGCAATTTATGGCTGAAAATACGTCTAAAAATCTCAGACATTTAGGCTAAAACTTCATTTAAACTTGGTTAAAATGTGAGAGTTTAGTGGACCTGAAAAGTAAAAAAAAAACAACAACTGGACTTTTATTCTGAAGCTGGAAATGTTGATGACATTCCAAGCTGTAAAGTGAGTTTAGTAAACATTTAAAACTGAATTTAGATGCTGAAAGAACGATGGTGGAAACCTTAAATCCTACATGATGCACTTGATTCGTGCTGAAGGATTGTTTTAAGTTGTTTTAAGTTAAGTTACATTAAATGAAATAACGTATTTTAGCTAAATATCTTGTGAACCAGTGAACAGATTTTATTGAATATAATCTTTAGATTTTTATCTTTGTTTAATGTTTGGAGTCAAACCAATTCAAGATGGCTACCACACCACATTTTAGCTTAGCATTTGTAATACTGGCTTACAGACAGTTTTGTGTGTGGCGGCCATCTTGAACTTTATGTCATCTGCGGGTGATATGCATTCGTCCAAAGAACGCTGCTTCCGTCTCTGTCACGTTTTAAAGGTCAAAGGTTGTTTTTTTTTTTAACAGGAGTTGATCTCTTTGAGTGAATACTTTTAGTAAACAGTTTACAAACAGGTGACAAATGTTAGCTGTACAAAAAGAGCATTTCATTTTGCTGATGATGTGATTGTGTTTTAAATCAATTCATAGCCTTTCAATCCCATTAACTGAGTCAAAATGGCCGCCTGGGTAAAAGAAATGTTGCTTTAAATAAAGCGATGTTCTGCAGGTGACTTATTGAGACGTTCTGCTCACCGTAGAAGGTCAGATAACCGAATACAGCTGTGAAGAAGTACATGATGAACATGCCCAGGATGGAAACATTGCCGATGTTCTGCATTCTTCTCTTGGTTGGACTTTAAGAAAACATGAGAGATGTTTTATTCAGGGACAACCAAGGCGTTTATTTAAAGACACACTGTAGTACTTCCATGGTGCCAAAACATTATTGCCTGACAGCAGCAGATGTTTAATTTTCTCTCCGGGTTATTAATAGACTTTAAGTTTGTTTCCAAGTCAGCATCTGCTTTGGAGTCGACTCAGTTTATCTGAGTCAAAATATAACCTAAAATGTAATGACTGTGATTTAAAAACGGTGTAAATCTTACTTGGTCAGCTCGGTGTAGATGGGAAGCACTTCAGGGTGACAGACGAACGCAAAGGCCAGGATGGGGATGGTATACGCTGTCTGCAAATCCAGTAACAGATTAAGTTCACTTTTCATGGAAGGACAAATTAAGGAACTCGTGCAGCGACACATGATGAGCCCTCGATGCGTTTCGGACCGTACATGTGCTCAGGCCTCTGAGCCGCACCCACAGTCCAAATCAAGGTTTATAAACGCTCGCTTCAGATCCAACGAGCTTACCTCCTGGTTGATGGTGAAGTATTTGACCGTGCACACGTCGTCTGAGATGGTCGCACTCACAGAGTGGTTGCCAAACAACTCCAGAGGACAGGAAATGTTAAATTTCTTGTAGATGACCTGATGTGGCAGAGAAAGGAAGACCATATATGGTCAGTGACACTTCTGCAAACACAACAGGTTTATCTGAACTACTTGTTACTCTTTTAAAATCAATTTTTGGTGTTTAATACATCTCAGGTGAGCAGCAGGTTTATTAAAATTTAAATGGAATCTAACAGGAAGCCTGAGGGTGATGTTTTTAGACTGTTTGGTCCTGGTTATGAGCTCGGCTGCAACTGGAGACAGGGGAGGGAACCCTGAATATAGAGCCTAAGCAGCTTCTGTGGGGAGGCTGGGAGGAAACCTGGTTTGTGTGATAGCTGTCAAACTAAACTGTGTTAGATGGAACAAGCTGTCAGCTGTTGTTCTTTCAGCTGCTCCCTTCTGCAGGGGGTCATCACCTGATCTGGCAACCGTTTTACGCCGGATGCCCTTCCTGACACAACCTGGGCTCAACCCTGCAGCCTCAGGATTGCATTAAAGTAGCACTGACCACCGAGCCACCGCAGCCCCCATCGGTTCATGGAAATAATCCTTCCATCATCGATCAATCCCTACATCCGTCCACTACTGGATGAAAAGATTCGACTCACCGCAGACAGGAAGAAGACCATGCAGGAGAGAGAAAAGCCACTGGTGTAACCCAGATATCCTGCAGGATGACAGAAACACTCGTTCAGGTAAATCACTAAAAACACTGACAGACACAACCGTCACAGAAGAGAGAAAAACAAAAACAAGTTGAGTTCTTTCTGAACATGATGTTAGCAAATACATAAATACTGTTCCTCATATTAAACCGAACTTCCTAAAGTTACCTGGAGGTAAGCAAAGATGCTGACAAAAAAGACAATAACTGATGTTAAATTAATTCCAGATTTAAAGATGCATGACTCACAGATGATATAGTACCAATTTGCAACCATTTAAATCGTTTCTCAGTTTTTTGTTTCTAATTGGTCAACTTAAAAAACATTGACAAGCTAAGAAAAAGGGATAATGCCACAGCTTGCAGCAGATTTGGAAATTATTTGGTGAATTAATCAGATGAGTTCCCCTTTCTTAAAACTGGGACAACAACTGTCCACCTGAATGGTCCTGCCGTGTTTAAACTGGACTTCCTGCAGACGTTGGGTGTAAACTGCTGAAGAAGAAGAGACGTACCCAGGTGCTTCATCATGGCCAGCGGGAGGATGATGCAGATTGTCACAATCATGATGAGGTAATTTCCATTCATGAACCAGTTCCTGGATTCAGAACAACAACATTACATAAAGGTACGAGACATGCACACAAACCCCGGATAAACACTGTTTGTGTCTGTTTTTAATCGCTAACAGTGTCTCCTTTTAATTTTCCTCTATTGTTGGGGTTTCTTGCTGAAATATTTCACTTGATTTTCCATGCATCAGTTACATCTTTACAAATTAAAACGTTAACAGTCTTCAAATCTGAACACAAGTGGAACCAAAACATCATTCAGGTTAAAAAACTGACATTTGCTGAAGGAATGCATGTCGCCCACCGCCAAGGGATGACTCTCAGCTACCACCACACAGATTTTTTACTTAATATCTGTAAAACTGACTGAGTTATACGGACATTTCTAAAGAGCATCTTAACGTTTTCTGACTTTTCGAGGTCAAACTGGAGAAAACAGCCATATTTACTGACGATAGTCTAATTTACAGGCCAGGAAAGAAACAGAAACAACTGCTGTGTCAGTCCAAATATCTCTGCTCTTCATCAGAAGGTTTATTCCAGGATTAGCTGTGATTCTGGTTTCCTTGCCTGTGGCTGGCCTGATACAGCTTTGCCTCGTCATGCTTTTGCCTTTTTATGAGGTTAATTTGTGCACGATTACATTTTTTTTGGGTTATGCAACACGAGCCTTCATTTCACTAAGGCGTATCCTTGGATTTCATCCAAAACAGCTAATAGTTTTGATTGCAGAAATAAGGATATTTTTAAAGAACCTGCCGTGCAAATATTTTTCTTCCTATTTTGGGATAAAACACAAGAACTAGTTACTTCATCAAATAAAAATGCAGTTAGTGACTCGCTCTTAAAGATTAATGACTTCATTAAAGGAGAAAGACAAATCTGGCTTTCAGACAGAGGAAGTTGTTGTTTTTTGTTTCATCTGAGCCTAAAAACTCTTCTGGACACACACAGCTTCAGATAACAGTGTCAGGATTCGGTTTTGTGTGTTTCTTTTTGTATTTAGTGTTTTGTTTCTGGTCTCTGTTTGGGTTTGTTTTCATGTGGTTTTGTTCCCTGTGTCTGTCAGCATTCACTTCTCAGTCTGTTACCTGTCACGCCCATCTCCACCTGCTCCTGGTTTCACAATCATCTCACCTGTGCCCAATTTTCCTAATTACCTCCTGTGTTTAAAACCTGGTCATTTCCTCCACTCCTTGCTGGATCATTGTTACTTTCTGTTTCAGACCTTTATTCAGCGTGTTTGTGATATTTAGAGGCAGGTGTTGAGTTTGTCTTTGTAATATTTTCTGGACTGTTTGGGTTTAGAAGCATGAAGTCGTGATTTAGAACTCACTCAGAGGCGGACGTTTGACCGAGGAAGGCCTGGATGACCAACGGGAGCTCAGATTTCACGATGAACAGGTAGCTGGACATGGCTGCCGTGGAAGACAAACATGAGATGAGCGCGGTCTCTTTTGACCCGGCTGAGATCCAGACCTGCAGCACAAACCTGCATCTTACCTCCAATGTTGTGGAGCGTGATGATGACAGCAGCTATGATCTTCCCTGGTTGACCGAACGCTCTCAGCCCGAGCTGCTCGTAAGCTCGAATCCCTGCGGAGAGGAGGAAGAGAAGCTGTCAGGCTCAGAGCTGGACCGGATCGGTGCCAGGGACGGTAACAGGTGAAGGTAAAGTTTACCGATGACTCCGGCACTACGCAGCAGCAGATGGATGGAATAACAAGACAGACAGGCGATACATGTGAGCAGGATCCTGTAAAACACAAAGTCCTGGTTTTAGTCTCTCATGACTTTGGATGCCTTTCACCTAAAGTTGTTTGGGTCCGAGTGATGATCTGAGGTTGGTCAGGTGGGTTCAGCAACAATTACTGCCCCAAAACGAGCTCAGCTGACCTCCTGATTAAATGAAACGAGACATTTTTTCCCCCTCGATGGGATGGAGCAGATATTTTATCAAGCTGTTCAGGAACATTTTCACAGAAACCACAGAGTCCAGACTTTAACCTCCCTTTAAAACCTGCAGGTGAAAACTTTACGCATCAGTTTGTGTCTCACTTCATCAACATTCCCCGACTCCAGCTGGAAATAAAAACAACTTCCTGAACTGATCCTGGTGTTAAAGCATATAACATATTCACAGCTTTAAAAAAAAGTATTTTCACCTTTTATAGTTTGCTCTGTTCAGTATCTGAGACTGGAAATAATCCTGAAAAGTGTTTTCTGAATAAAGTTGGGTTGGTGTTGATTGGTTCTTTGAGTTTCATTCAGAAATTAAAAATTGAAGAAACTTGAACATTTTTCTATTTTTCCAAACACTAAATTCATGTTAAAGGGACATTTTGGATCTGAATCAGTGTCTTACCTGTCATAGATAGCTTTTTAAATAACCTCGGTTTAAAGAAAACTCAAAAATTATTAATAAAACCCTGATAAATTACTAAAAAAAAACTAATAAAACCCTGATAAATTACTAAAATAGTTAACTAGAAGAAAAAAAAGCAGCTCTGTCACTGAAAACACTGGACTCTTGGATCCGGATCACAACCAAAACTTAATCATTTGTTTCTTGTGACATCTCCAATATTTCCTGAAAATTTAGTCAAAATCTGGTGATTAGTTTACAGATGTGCTGAAAAGCTAACAGAGGTAATAATGCAGTTATTACCATTAATAATCAGTTACCGTGCATCGGATAAAAAAGGACAAACCAGGCCGCCATGTTCCTCACATTTTCTATAATCTGCAGCTAAAACGAACACCTGCACAAACAAAGACTGATTATTTTAAATCTGCAGCTGGTTGGTTTGTGTTTCTGTCAGCTGGTTCAGCCTTTTCAGTTTATTTAGAGACAGATTTATGCAACAACTCAACCTCCACTCTTAGTTTCGTCTCTATTAAAGTGGCATTAAAATGTTCTGAAAGAATTATTTATTAACTTCCTTTACATAAAAGTGACCCGAACTTTTAATAAAGAGTCCAACAAACTGAACGTCCTGAAACTCTGAGGAGAAAAGTCTGAACTCTTATGTAATGTTTATCTCCTGACTGTGTGTTTAACTGTGGAGGCCTGAAGCACGTGTGTGTGTGTGTGTGTGTGTGTGTGTGTGTGTGTAGATTTGAGTGTCTCACAGGAAAAGGACGATGCCCGTGTTGGACATGGCGTAGGACAGGCCCAGGATGCCGCTGCCCATGATGGCGTTGCTCAGGTTAAAAACCGACATCCCAAACGAGGTTTTCCCCTCAAACTGGAAAAAAGATCATAAACGAATTAAACTGAATTAAAGAACAGCCGTCAGACTCAGAAATTAGTCTTTAATTTTAAATATTCTGCTAAATGTTTTCCCACTTTTTAATTCAAACCAATAAAAAAAACCAAAGATAAAACAGGGTCCATCTGAAACTGAATTCTCATGTCGTCTGTCAGATCAAGTCCTTGGATCATCAGGTTTCTGTACTTTCAGTTCAGATTTTCATGGAAATGATTTAATTTTTGAATATTATTAGATTTTAATAATCGTCTGAACTTTAGAAGCAGGTTTGAAACTCTCCACAGGAGGCAGGAGTTTGTCCCGTCTGAATAAAAACTTTTATTTTTAGAGACAGCCGTGCCGGTTTTCTCCTGTCAGGTTCGTTTTTTTAAGCTTTTCTCTCAGAGGGACCGAGGTGAACCGCAGAGCTCAGAAATCACCACAAAGACAAATAAATTACTGTGCAGTTAAATAAAATCATTCCATCTACAGCTGATCTGGGTCCAGATTAGACTCCATCTTGTCGCCTGACGATCAGCTGACGTCTCTCAGGTTCTGTTTCAGGTCTGTGGTGAAGTTTGTTCCTGTTTCTTACTGACAAAACATAAACATACTGTCCACTGATCCACTTTATTTATACTCATAAAGGACCCCCTGCTCACGGTGCAGAAATACAATTTATTTTTGGTGCAAAATCTTATTTTATCTCTGTTTTAATTTTATTTATGTAGTCATTGCTGTCAACTGACTCAATGTGCTTTCCAACAGGCTGCTGAGTTCCTGAAGTTACAAATTAAAATAATGTTTTATGACTTTTATGTGTCAGAGTTAAGCAGCTTAACAACAACGAGAAGATTCGCCAGGAACAAGGACTAAACCTGAGAGAAAAAGCAGCCAAAGTCTAAAGAAAACCTGTGGAAGTCCAGAGAACTGCTGATCCAGAGGAAAGTCTGGATTATTGGAGGAAAGTTGAAGAAATTAAAAACCTTAACACTCACGTCTGTGAACTGGGGTCTTTTCGAGCCGTCGTCTTTGTGCTGCAGGAACTTTTCTTCCTCTGGAGGGATTCTGTAAAATCAGTCACATAAAAACTAAACTCTTGATTTAAAAACAAATTGAATTTTAAATCTGCAGACGAGACGTACCCTCCCTCCACGGCGGCGTCGTGGTGAATCCCGTTCGATGCTTTCTGAAGTTCCATTATTCAACGAGTTCAGTGGATCTTTGGGAAATTTTCAGAAGAATTTAAAGGCTTTATGGGTGAAATCTGAAAAACACGCAAACAGAGAGGCTGACTGAGTGTTTGTTTGTCCTGAAAACATGAAAACAGAGTTAAATCCTTGGATTAATGGCTGAGGGACGTGATGAAGGTGTTTTATTAAACGTTATGGAGAACAGGAGCAGAATGACTCCGAAGGACTCGTTGGTGAAGCAGATTATATTCAACCTGTTAATGTTTTATAATTTAAATGAAACTGAACTGAAAACATGAAGTTCTTCACTTTATGACCAAATGAGCTGAAAGAGACTTTTATTTTTACACAAACAAAGACGTATATCTGCAGAGACTGAACCTCCTGGTGAAAACGAGCGCGCTCACGGATTCTGCTCCTCCTGTTTACAACAACAACAACAACAACATGCATGTGAGACAGGTTAGGAACAGTACAAACATCACAGGGTTTAAAATTTACTCTGAAATGCAACATCAGCTCTTTTCTTTCCTGAAAAAGTCAGATAGTTTCTGAAAGTGATTCAACATGTTGGGATTTGGGATTTTGTCCATCTGTCTTTGTGGTTTATTTTCTAGGTTGTGTTGGTGTTTATGTCCCTCTTATGTCCCCCTTTGTCCCTCGTGCATGTGCTCATTTTTCTCCACCTGTGTCCACTTATCCTAATGACCCTCAGTGTTTAAAAACCCGGTCATCTCCTCCATTGCTCCTGTTTCCCTGCAGTCTCGTTTTCCTCCATGTTTTCCCATGTTATGACTTTGTTACTTTTAGTCTTTTGTTGCCACGACAGTCTTTTGTTTTTGTTTACTTTATTTTAATAAATTCGTCCTCTCACCAAGCTGAGTCTGCATTCTGGGTTCGCCTCCTCCTGACACAACATGACTGTAATTAAAATTAAAATACAGATTTGGTCAAATGACTTGTTTAAGACTCAAAATTCAAAGGTCAGGACTCGACTTCAGACTCGGTTTGGGACCTGAGTGGAAAGACCTGAGACTGACCCGTGACCTGGTTCCACCTCCCTGACTTGTAGAAGAGGCACAAACCCAACCGGAGGACTTGAATATTTATTATTCTGGGATTATTCAGTGAGTCGTTGGACCAGCGGCCATGTTTCCAGCTGATCAGTCATGTGACTGACTCAAAACTCATCGACCTAATCTGAGCACGTCTTCAAAACTTGAATAAAATCCTTGTAGGGATGAGCGGATTCAGGCCCCTCCTGATCCCCGATGATCCGAATCTTTACAGAAACTTAACAACGACGGCTCCTAAAACAGTTCTTATAAACAGACGATGAAACAAAGAAAAAGTCCAGCTTGGATTTAAATAAGAGGACATTTATGACTGAGAAATGTGAGATTTTCTGTAGATGAAATGTACCTGCAGACAGAAGTTAAACATTTTAAATGTTCTTATTTTAACGAGAAGCCCCTCAGAGGCGCCTGACTTGGAAAACTTTAAGCTCTTCTTGGCTGAAATACTCTGTAATCACTCGGTTCATTTCTAAAATAAAAATATTGTCTGTGGCAGAATTTCAGCCTTAAAGAACACGACTGTCCTGTGCCGAGTGTTAAACCAAACTGGACTGAAACAGACTTTAAACGGACCCGTTTGACTTGAGGATGTTGTTTTACATTAACGTATAAATAAACTAAACTGAAAAAATGTGAACGTGAAGAAACTCTGAGGGACAAAAACAAAACAGCAAAGACTTAAAACTCCAACTATCTTTGGTTAAAATCTATAAAAAATGCTTTTAAGCAGGAGGGCAGTTAAGAACGGGCATAACGACAAAACAAACACGCTCAATAACCATCAGACCATTTTAAACTTTTATTAAACTACACTTTTGATTTCTTATATTAATTATAGCCAAGATATGCCATCAGCAGCCATTCTAAATTAAATTTTACTTACAACTTCAAGTCCCTTTAAAGAAGCAGTCATAAAAAACAAAAACGTTTTAATTATTTTAATAATTTTAATCAGCAAGTTGTTGGAATTTCTTACTGTAAATAAACCTTACAAACTTTGTAAACTGAGCTGAACTGAAATAAAAGAAACTAAATAGAATTAGATCGATTTAAAATCAAAGCTGGAAAAATTAAATTAAATTAATCTGAATCACACTGAAATAAACTGAACAGAACTTAATTGAACTGAATCTAAATGTATTTAAATGAACTGAAATGGGGAAAAAGAAGAATCAAATTGAACAAATTTAAAGTTATCTGAATTAAAATGAAAACAATTGAAGATTTTTCTTCATTTAAACTGAAACAAAGCTGCAATGAATCAAAACAAACAATTAAAATGAACCAAATTAAACTGATCTGAACTGAAATAAGTTCAATTTAATTAAATAAAACTAAGTTAAATGATGTTTGACAGAACCTGAAGAAGTTCTTTGTTTTTCCTCAGATTTGAAATAAAAGAAAAAAGGAAATAATCTGTATTTAAAAACAACACGATATTACTGAAACATTTGATACGTAAGTCTGAAGTTTAACCTTCGAGGGTTAAAATATTTAGAAAACTGTGTGTAAAAGTGTTGTGTTTGTTCAGATAAGAAGCTGGAGTGATTATCTCTCCTCTGTTGGAACAAACTGACCTCCCAAATCAAACATGGCTGAACCGAAGCCTCAGACTTTGACATTTTGTTCAGGAGTCGTCACGTGGACTCTGTTTGTAAACATTTCACGCAGGAGCACATTTTACGCCTGTCGGTTTATTTAACGTCTAAACATCTTCCTTCTGTTTGAAGAACAGACACAAACTGCAAACTAAACTGAGGAAATCTGTCAGGAAAAATGGAACAACTTTTCTTTTCTTTCGCCACCATTAACTCCCATTTCTGCCCGTCTGTGATGCAGGAACACACACCCAGCCAACGCACCAATCGGCTGTAAACACAAAGACCTGGCTGCGTTTTAAAAAGAGGCTCGTTGGACAAATATTTGAGCCCCGTTCAGTAAAAACCAGCCTGAACAGATAATAAATCAGAAAATCCTGAATTCAGTGACCGATCAGTCGAATCATCGGGATCTGAACTCGTCTTCTTGCACAGCAAAGAGTTTTAGTTGCATTTTGAAACATTTCATTAAGAAAAACCAGAAGAATGTGACACGACTCTTAATCTAATTTAATTATCACGTAAATATTCATGGATCTCCAGTTCCCCTGCATAGTTTTTACATAAATTAGGATTTTTCTTTGTTCTTTTCTTTAAAAATCCATTCTGAGCAGCATTTCTTTGGACTTTTCCACACATTAATTCACCTGGAAAGAGACTGAATAACACTGAATAATTTCCTGTTTTTCTTTGTTTCTTTAAAATCACTTTAGTTTCAAAATAAACTGGATTTTAGCACATAATAATAAAAGGACAAAGCAGATATAAAAAGTACTTTTTTAAATATTTGTGGAAAAGAGCAGTTTAACATAAAGTCATGCTGCCTAATTTACATTATTTATCATATTTATATCATAGTTTTAGGGTCTGTATGATATCAGATAAATAGGTTTTAAAAAGCCCAAATGTATGATAGTTTCTGTGCAGAAATAAAAACTTGTTTTTATTCATTTAAACACATTAAAAGGTCTGACAGCCAGTTCATAGTTTAACCCTGGCAAAAATACAGAAACCTGACCTGTTCTGTAGCTAAAACCCTTTAAAACTTTTAATTATCTTGTTTTTTATTTTGTTTTCTGATCACCAAGCTAACCAAGTTAAACCAGACAAACCAGGTTAAATATAAATAAATCCTTTTCCAGCACAAAGAAGGATTTTTGTTCTATTTCTGTTTAAAATGCTTCATTTAGTTGTTTTTTCTGTCTGAACCCAGCACTGTTTCAGACACTCATCCGGTTCCTGCGGTGGAACACGTTTATAGTTTATGGTTTAAAGTAAAACCACCAAATTGCAGGAGGTCAGTTCCCTCGTGACCACGCAGGGGTATGGAACATATTTTTAGATTTTCTTTAAATCTTTCAGCTTAAAATAAAACAAAAAATAACCTCAGTTATGTTTAGATTGAGCCTTCCAGCTGACGGTTTAGAAAGGATGATTTTATGGCCTCAGTCGGTTTAACGATCAGTTAATTGATTTAATGGAACAACGTTTTGGAGTTTTTTTCTTTTATTATTTCCATTTTTTCCACTCTGTAAGGGTCTATTTCTGTCCTGATTAATAAACTTATTTCCTGACAGTAAGAAAAAGACATTTTTTTGTCACCGTGAGGTCTTTCCTGTCTACATACAGGTGCTGGTTATAAAATTAGAATATCATGAAAAAGTAGATTGATTTCAGTAATTCATTTGTTATCATTTGTAATCATCAAAATTAAACGAAATAAACATTTGAAATATATGAGTTTGTATGTAATGTATGAATATAATATACAAGTTTCACTTTTTAAATGGAATTACTGAAATCAATCTACTTTTTCATGATATTCTAATTTTCTGACCAGCACCTGTAAGCAAACAGAGTGAGGTCAAACAAAAACACAAACCTCTGAGGAGGAAGTGCAGAAAGTAATGATTTGATTCGAGATGAACTCGGACCTCCTGGTCTTTGGCACCGAAATGCCTCCAGAACAAGAACAGTGCTGCTGTTTGTTAGAACCGGTCATGAACTTCTCTCTGCAGTTTATTATTTATTTTTGTCCCGAGTCGTTTCCACAAATCAATTTTCACGGCAGACAAACAATCAGGTCGGCTGTTTGTCATGAAACGTGTTAAATAATGTAAAGAAGTGTAGCATCTCTTCCCAGAGCTGGATTCTGTTGCTGTTTGAAGGCGTCAGCTGCAGTAAATAGTCTGAGCCGGGACTGGTGTACAACATGTTCCTGAAGGAGGCCCTCCCCTCCCAACATGGGCTGTGCACGTTCACAACGTCTACAATCACAACGTCGCCTTTTTTCAGGACTGAGGAGCAACATGTTGGTCGTAAATGTCAACAGCAACAAATGCAAAACTCTAATGTTTGCATGTTTTTATTTAGATTTGAGCATTTTTATGACATGTTTCAGAAAAGCACAGATTAATGAGATGAAAGCTGCAGACTCAATCCCCAATGTGTTGTGAAATTTAAGTTTTTTGATGAATAATGAAGCTTCGATCTGTTCAGATCTAAGTAAACAAATAAAGTTAAAACCAGAGCAATGAAGCAGTTACAGCGATCACATCTGGCTTCCAGCTGCTCGGCCCGTTCACACCCAGCAGAACTTGTAAAGCTGTCAGAACCCGGTCCTGGGAGGTTCCCTCTCCCAGGCAGCCGGGCCACGTGGCAGAGCAGCAGCCTCTGATCAGGCGGGAGAAAGAAAGAGCAGGCTTACCTTCACGAGCAGAACCAGGTGTGGCGCTCGGGTTTCGGGTCAGAGGGGTCGGGCTGGACGGAGGGAAAAGTCGGGCCTGTTTGGGAGCCCAGCTGGGATGCAGACAGCGTCTCGGGGAGAAAGGGGAGCAAAGTGGGAGCAGGCAGAAAAGAGGGAGGGCTGCTGGAAATAACGGTTTCAGGTTTCTTCTGATGTCACGTTCAGAGACACTCCTCTTCCTTCCCAAAAGAAGAATAACAGCAGCGGGATGACAGTGATGGATCGCTGTGTGGAATTCACAGACACACTGGGCCTATTGAGCTGCTTCCATGTTCCAGCTCTTCCTGGAAACACTGGGAATACGGCGAGGAGCTCAGGGTTGAACAAGAATCTGACTGCTGGAGGGCAGATCTGCACCTAAAGCAAACTGGAAAAAGCTAGCTGAGTTCTATCGATGTGGAAACGTTCCACAGGAAGGTAAATATGAGACGGGTCTGATCAGAGCTGAACTCTACAGATGGTTCAACGTTTACTCATTCCCACTGGTGTTCCTCTAGGAACGGTTCCAGCCTGAAGTCTGCACCTACAGCTCCCAAATATTACACCTTAACTCCATTTCTGTGAATGCTGGCGCAGATAAGAACCATGACTCAGACAAAGACTGAAAACAAGGAGACACATTTATAAACCAGAGCCAGTTTCTCTTCTCGATCCCGTCCTCTTTCTTCACATTTTCCTCCCAAGCAGCCAAAGTTTCTGTAATGTTTTAAAGTCTTAATCCGAAGTTCTCCAGACCTTCTGAAGGGTTTTCTTCAGACTTCGGCTGTTTTTCCTCTCAGTTTCAGTCCTGGTAGTTAAACTTTTTCAGAAAAAAAACAAACATTTCTTTTCTCTGACCTTTGACCTCCTTCGGACAGAACCGTGTTGAGACGTAACAAACGACACAGTTTGACTCAGATGAGTTTTTTCAGCACAGAGGAGGTGAAAAAAAACACTGATTACCTGATCAGCATCAACGCCAGGGCGGAAAGACATCAGCAATGACCTCAGAGAAGCAGCTGCTGCTGCCTGTCAATCTGTGAGGGGTCAAAGGTCATCTGGTGTCCATCGTTCTACAGATTATTCACAACATTTAAGACGGCTCTTCCCAGCAGATTCACCCCGAAGGTCAGACTGTGCAGTGCTCCATCTCTGACTCAGTTAGCAGGTTAGCAGTTTCAGTTCCAAAACTACGAGTAAACTAGTCCATTTAAAAGCTTCACTAGTTTATCAGTTAACCATAAGTTAACCATATTTTAAGAGCTCCTAGTTAACTAGTTTAAAAACAAGCTTGAACTAGTCAACAAGTTAGCATTTTAAGTTTTACTAGTTGACCAGGTAAATTATTAGGTTGTATTAGTCGAGAGCCCCGACTTGTTGGGAGAACTAGTGTAGACTGGTTAACTTGTTCGATATTTCTGTGCCTACTAGTTAACTATCATTTAACTAGTGGGTTAAAACCAAGCACTTCTGCGCTACTAGTGAGGTACTGACCGGTAAGACTGGTTGGACAAAAGTGTCAATAGTTGGTAAAACCTGTTACTAGTCAGAGAGTTTGTTCAACTAGAGCAGCAGATGTTGAATAAATGCACAAATGGCTTGCCATACAGAGTGATTCTATGGTAAAATGTTTGATCCACCTCATGGCATGAGGTCAGCAGATGCCCCTAACCCTAACCCTCCTCAGTCCCCTGTCCTCAGTCCTCTGTCCCCTGTCCTCTGTCCTCAGTCCCCCGTCCTCTGTCCTGCTCTGTGTTTTATAGCTCTGTCCCCGTCCTCAGTCCTCTTTCCTCTGTCCTCAGTCCTCTTTCCTCTGTCCTCTGTCCCCTGTCCTGCTCTGAGTTTTATAGCTCTGTCCCCTGTCCTCTGTCCTGCTCTGTTGTCCCCCTGTCCTCTGTACTCTGTCCCCTGTCCCCTGTCCTGCTCTGTGTTTTATAGCTCTGTCCCCTGTCCTCAGCCCTTTGTCCTCTGTCCTCAGTCCCCTGTCCTGCTCTGTGTTTTATAGCTCTGTCCCCTGTCCTCAGCCCTTTGTCCTCTGTCCTCAGTCCCCTGTCCTGCTCTGTGTTTTATAGCTCTGTCCCCTGTCCTCAGCCCTTTGTCCTGCTCTGTTTTATAGCTCAGTCTCCTGCCCCCTGTCCTCAGTCCCCTGTCCTCTGTCCTCAGTCCTCTGTCCTGCTCTGTGTTTTATAGCTGTCCTCTGTCCCCTGTCCTCAGTCACCTGTCTTCTGTCCCCTGTCCCCTGTCCTGCTCTGTGTTTTGTTGCTCTCCTGCAGTTTGTCTCCTCCTCCTTGGAAAGACATTTGCAGGGAGGTTCTTGAATCCACACGTCCATGTGAGATTTCCACGTCAGAAGGAAGAGACGACCTGAAGAAGAGGAAGATAAAGAAGAAGAAGAAGATGATGAACATGAAGAGCGCCCTCTGTTGGCCAAAACAAGACCAACAGGAGGGATCATCCTCAGGAGGTTCTGCAGTTTGTTACAACAAAGAGAAAGGAACCAACAGAACTGTTTGACCCGGTTATGATCCTCCAGTGATCCAGAACCTCCTGAATCCTGTTCCAGTGGTCTGCAGACGTTCTGAAGGTTCTTCTTCTTTCAAAGCTCCACTTTTAGTTCTTGTACCTGATGATGTACCTGAGTGTGTTTGTTTCTCTGTCTGTTAGCAAAATATTTCATGAACCACTGGATGGACCTTTCAGAGGTTAATCATTAGATGGACGTCTACAACTCAACCTGATTCAAGATGGCCGTCACAGCTATTCGACTTTACCAATCACAACAATGGCTACAACTTGAGCTAAAATCTGGTGTGGTAGTAGCTGAGAGTCATCCTCAGCTCACACTGAGCTCTGACCGTCTCCAACCTTTTCATGCATCAAAGTTTCATACAAAACAACTTTCCTACAAACTACACGGGAAAAAGTTTATTTTTAAATCAGATTATCTTCCTAAAGATGGCTATTAATATCTGTCCAAATGTTCCGGTACCGGTCCTTGGCCCGGCGGTTGACTGCATGTCTGATAACATTATTCTCAGGATTTAATAAAAAGGTTAAAATCTTTACAATAATATGGTTGAAATGTTTGAAGTCTGATGCTACTTTTAGTTTTAATGTTGCCCAAATTTGTTTGTATTCCTTTATATTTGATATTTTATATGTTTTTAGATGACAAAAATGCAATAAAAATAAAAATAGAACACAAATAAAAGTAAAAATCTGAATGATTTCATGAGAGAAAAAGAAAATATTTGTTTCCTGTGCAGAGAAGTCTTGGTGTAAATGAATCCAGTCTTTTGGAAACTTGATGTTTAAAAACATTTTAAAGGATGATTTTCAGGAAATAATAAAAACATCTTTCCTTCAAAGTGAATTTATTTGCAGATTATGTGAAACTTGAGAATATTGACTCTCAGCCGCTCTTTAAATTATAATCCCGGTGGGATTATTGATCTGATTAAGCAGCTATTAGCTCTCTATAAACACGTGTTAGTCGTGCTGGAGTCCCTCTCCACCAATCAGAGCGCAGATCCTCAGAGGCGCGTGAAGATCCACTTAGCGATGACGTCACTAAGCCTCTTACCTCTGCAGGTGAATGAAGACTGGAGGGGGGGGGGACTTGTTTACTCGGACTTTGGACTAAATGTTAGTTCAGGTTTTTGTTGGCGGGAGATTAAATTAACGGAGTGGATTAATCTGTTTTAATAATCCTGAAATCTGGATCCTCTGAGGCCACATGGAGTGCAGCGGCAAGGTAACTGCTGCCCGATCGATACCTGATCCGATAGGAATTAGATCCCTCACCCCATCCCCCCCTTAACGAGACCTAATGACCCCCTCATCTGCAGCTTTGACCCATAATCAGACACCAGCTTTGTTTTTAACATAATTCAACCTTTCAGTCAGTTTTTCTTTGTTTATGGCTTTATATGGCAGCTGATGCACCACAGAAAATGCAAAACAGCTTTTATCTTTTTAACATTGAGGTAATTTCTTTTAATTCAAGGCTTAGCAGCCTTTAAAGGAATGCATATCACCCGCTGCCTTTCAGGCCAGAGTTTTAAACTAAGAACGTCTTTAAAAAGGACGCAGTTAGAGCCATTTTGGTCCAAACATTTTGCACAATCTCATCAGTGTTGCTGATGTCAGGTAGCTGTGGCAGCCATCTTAAACTGTGCAGACTCCAAATGTTAATCAGTTGTAGATGTCCATCCAGTGATCCCCCTGAGGGGCTCAGATCGGTCCGTGTCCCGCTCCATCCTCCCATCGCTCCAGAACAAGACTCCCAGATAAGCAAAGAGTCGCCCTGACATCAATAAATCCCCTCCTGCTTCCTCCCCACCTCCCAGTCTTTAAATTTCTGAGTCTCTGCTGTTGTTGCTGCAGGTAAATGTAAAAAAGCTCCTTGTTGTTTTTGCTCTGACACCAGGTGACGCCCCAGCTGATGCTGGCTGTGGGGACGGCTGTGATCGGCTCTTTGCAGTTTGGATACAACACCGGTGTCATTAACGCTCCTCAGAATGTGAGAATATTCATTTTTCTTTAATGTGCAGGAATGACAGGATCACAGTTGGACCGAGGGTCTGTCTTTCTGCAGCAACTCTTCATAAATGTGACCTGCAGGTTTCAGGCTGGAGGACCTGCAGGTTTCAGGCTGGAGGACCTGCAGGTTTCAGGCTGGAGGACCTGAAGGTCTCAGGCTGGAGGACCTGAAAGTCTCAGGCCGGAGGACCTGCAGGTCTCAGGCTGGAGGACCTGCAGGTCTGGATCTCTCTGCAGCAGTCGGGGACCAGCAGGAACTGAAGCCCTGAGACGAGCAGACCTGACTGCTCTGTTGTGTGTTTCAGGTCATTGAGAACTTCTACAATGAGACGTGGAGCAGCAGGTTCTCGGAGCCCATCTCTCGGAGCACTTTGACAGCCCTGTGGTCTCTCTCTGTGGCCATCTTCTCTGTGGGAGGAATGATCGGCTCCTTCTCCGTCGGCCTGTTCGTCAACCGCTTCGGCAGGTGAGATCCCGCTCACAGAAACCACGTTTCCCCTGAGGAACAGGTCGGGATCATCAGAACCTGTGTGATCTCTGCAGGAGGAACTCCATGCTCGGGGCCAATGTGTTGGTGGTCTTTGCCGCTGCGATCATGGGTTTCTGCGAGCTGGCAGCTTCCTTTGAGATGCTCATCGTCGGCCGTTTCATCATTGGCATCTACTCCGGCCTCTCCACGGGCTTCGTGCCGATGTACGTAGAGGAGATCTCACCGACGTCTCTCCGTGGAGCTCTGGGCACCCTGCACCAGCTGGGCGTGGTGGTCGGGATTCTGATGGCACAGGTCAGATCCTTCAACCACGAATGCTGTCTTCATTTACCCGCTTTAGAATAAACATCTTCACGTTGTTTTCAGTCCTGGGAAGAAGTTAGTCTGCCCTCTTTCAGTTCAGTTCAACCAGACTGGGACCTTCAGAGAGCTGAGCAGAAACCGAGGAACTGAAGCAACGCTGGAAAGAAGAATGGGCCAGAACATTATGTTTCTCAGCTTTTATCAGAGAAAACAGCTGATGGGTTTAAACCTGATAGAAATGTTAAATGTTTAAAAAGTCTCGTACCTGAAGGATTTCCAATGCAAACGACTGAAGCAGTAAATGTCCACGATGCTTCGTGTCTGTCTGCTGCTTTTAAATCACCTGGTTGTGTGTTTGCGGTGCAGATCTTTGGGATCGAATCGATCTTGGGGAACGCGTCGCTGTGGCCCCTCCTGCTGGGGTTCACGCTGCTGCCGGCCCTGCTGCAGTGCGCCCTGCTGCCCTTCTGCCCCGAGAGCCCCCGCTACCTCCTCATCGACTGCAACGAGGAGAGCAAAGCCTGCAGCGGTGAGACGGTCTGAGCGTGGAGGGAGACAGGCAGCCGGCAGTTATTACTGAAGTTAAAAAATGAAAAACATCCTGAAGAAGAGAAGCTGCATTTCTGCTCAGTTTAACTTTGATGCTGCACTCAGAAGACACAAACACTCACTGAGGAGAATTTCTTCACAAAACAGCAGATCTCCACCGATGTTTCTGAATAATCTGATGCTCGTTGTGTGTTTCAGTCTTAATGAAGCTGCGGGGGACCGATGAGGTGAACGAGGACATACAGGAGATGAGGGAGGAGAGCCAGAAGATGATGAGGGAGAAGAAGGTCACCATTCCTGAGCTGTTCCGCTCTCCCGTCCACCGCCAGCCCATCCTCGTTGCCATCATGCTGCAGCTGTCTCAGCAGCTGTCCGGCATCAACGCCGTGAGTCGAAGAGCGGTTATTACCGAGGCTTCAGTGATCTGCTTCGCCTCCATAACTACAGGAGAACTAAGCTTAAACCCCAGCAGGTCTCAGTGGAAAGCTTAGCATGGTAGCAACCAGCTGTAGAGTTAGGACAACTGAACGAGTCAACCTGCATTTAGTTTTTGAAGAAAAACAAAACAAGGTAGACAAGAAGTTGTATGCATTGAACAAAACCAACTGAAATGCTTTATCTGAAAAAACTTTGGTTGCATTTGCTCATTCTCCAGAATATAGTAGACCAAAACTCAAGTTTTGCTTGCCCATTTTTCCTAAACTTCTTAGAGGCAACAGGAGGAAAACCTAGCGACACAAAAGAAAGATCCCGGACGAGCCCCCAATTCTGTTACAGTTCTAGCTCCTAAAACAAAAACTGACACATAAGCCTGAGTGTTAAAACCCTGTGAGAGTCTTCAGACACGCTTTATGTCCATGTGAGATTAGGACAGTTGAGACAGTAAAGTCTGTCCATCAAAATACTTAAAAACTGATTCTAAAAGGGGTCCACGATGCTTTAGGTGAAAAACATAAACTGTAGAGTTCATAGATGATCATCTTTGGATTTTTAAATAAATATGCTCCACACTGATAATCAGATGTTAAGAAGAAGACATCCTATATAAATGAAAGAGTTCCTGCGTAAAGTCCGTGTTTGAATGTCGTCCTGCAGGTGTTTTACTACTCCACGGGGATCTTTGAGCGAGCGGGCGTGTCTCAGCCCGTTTATGCCACTGTCGGCGCCGGAGTGGTCAATACCATCTTCACCGTGGTTTCAGTAAGTTTCTAAAGTGCCATTAAAGATAAAAAACACCAGAACTTTGGAGCGTTATTATTTTTTCTCCTATTCAGCTGTTTATCGTGGAGCACGTGGGCAGGAGACCCCTTCACCTGATTGGTTTGATGGGGATGGCGGTTTCAGCCGTGTTTCTAACCGTTGCCATGGCGTTGCTGGTAAGTGTTTCTCATCACCTCTGCAGAACCTGTCAGAACCGTTTACCTGAAAGTGTTTCCTCTCTCAGGACCAGCTCAGGTGGATGTCCTACGTCAGCATCGTGGCCATCTTCAGCTTCGTGGCCTTTTTTGAAATCGGCCCCGGTCCCATCCCCTGGTTCATTGTGGCCGAGCTCTTCAGCCAGGGGCCCCGGCCCGCCGCCATCGCAGTTGCTGGTTTCTGCAACTGGTCGGCCAACTTCTTGGTGGGGATGTGCTTCCAGTATGTGGAGGTGAGAGAGGGATGCTTTTCAAGTTCAGGTGTTTTTATTCAGGGAGACATTTACAGAGAAACAGCTGCGATCAGCATCAAACTCTACAAACCAAAAATCTGTCAGGAGGGGCGGAGAAGGAGGCGAACCCAGAACGCAGACTCAACATAAAAAATTAATTTATTAAACTAAAGAATAAACAAAAACAAAGGCTGACGTGGCAGCAAAATCTAAACAAAACAAAATCCAAACGAGGCGAGACAAGGCAGGACAGGACAAGGAACGAGACAACAAGCGCTGAGGAACAATGAAGCAGCCAGGAAGTGGAGAAATTGACCAAGTTTTAAAGCTGAGGGTCATTAGGGGAAGTGGGCACAGGTGAGTGATTACAACAAGAAACAGGTGAAGATGGGCGTGGCAGGAAGACGAGATAAACAGGAGAAGTGAATGATGACAGGAAACAAGAGGCAGAAAGAAAAAACAACAAAAGCCCAAATCCTGACAAAATCAGAGGAATGCATATCACCCGCCACCTTGAACACAAACGTTTTAAACAAAGATCTTGTGTGATGCGTGTGTTATATGTTCAGGATGACTCTCAGCTACTACCACACCAAATTTTATCTCATTATCTGTAAAACTGACTAAAGTTTAGTTTAGTTTTTGTGTTTGCTAGGGTTGATTAGCTGTGGCAGCCATTTTATTTCAGATTAAAAGTCAATCAGTTAAATCCATCCAGTGGTTCAAGAGATATTTTACTAACATACAAACAAACACATCAGTTTTTCTTAACAAAACAAACAAAATGAAGGTAAAACATGATCTTTCCCCCTAAACTTCCATGTATTTCTCTGTCAGCTTCTGTCCACGAAGTGAAGGATTTAAAGTTTCTTTTTCCCTCCCAGCAACTCTGCGGTCCGTACGTCTTCATCATCTTCACCGTCCTGCTGCTCGGCTTCTTCGTCTTCACGTACTTCAAGGTGCCGGAGACCAAGGGCCGCACCTTCGAGGAGATTTCTGCCGGTTTCCGCCACTCCTCGGGTCAGGGGGCCGACAAGTACTCAGCTCCGGAGGAGTTCAACACCCTGCGGGGTCACGACCCCGACCTGTGAAAACAACATTTCTGCAACAAACAAACGGGGCAAATTATTTACCTCAGTATAACTTTGGAGGTTTAACATTAACTCATGAGGGTCTCAGGCTGCTTTAAAACACAATAACCTGAATTTATACTTTTAACTACAGATTTTATCAAACCACATGCTCTTTGTACAGTGATTTTTAAACTTTTATTAGTGTTAAAGTTAATTGTAAAGCCAATTAAAAGAACTATTCTGGCCATTTTTAGATGGGGTTCCATGGAGCAATGATGAATAATTAATATCTAACCTGTTGTAGACATTGTTTGAATCACCAAAATCATTTTCTCATTTCTTTTTTATTTATATGGAATTCAATAGTAGTTTGCTAGAACAAATAGCACAAGCAGCAGCAGGTAGCTGTAGCAGTTTAGGTGCAGCCTGTCAGGACGTTCAGATTTCTGCTGAATAAATTTGTTTTAATCTGTTGTGGAAGTTGCTCTGAGCTCCCAGAGCAGAGCGCACTTCGGTCTAAAGTTAGCAGCTGTTCATGAAATCACTGTTTTTAAGTCTTTACACTGAGGTCAACTCCACCTCTGTGCTACAGCTAGCTGCTGCTGCTGCTATTTGCACTGAAGAATAACCCTAACATTTTATGTAGAAATCTAAAGACTGTGAAGCTGAAGGAGGTGTAGAGGTCTATATCAGTGGTGTCCCGTCCTGGTCCTGGTTCTGATCCCAGTCCTGGTCCTGGTCCTGGTCCTGGAGGACCTCCACCCTGCAGGTTTTAGATGTTTCTCTGCTCTTCAGCAGCTCTTCAGGTTCTGTAGAAACTTATTAATCACTCATTCAGATCAGAGAAACACCTGAAACATGCAGGGTAGGGGTTCCCCAGGACCAGGACCAGGACCAGGACCAGGACCAGGACCAGGACCAGGACCAGGACCAGGACCGGACACCTCTGTGTTAGTCCGATCCTCTCTGAAAGTTTAGAGCCTGAAGTTGTTTTCAGACAGAGATCCACTTCGGTCTTACCTGAGGTCTCTGTTTATCTCACCTGTCCAGGTAAAATATTTAATTATAACTTTTACACTGAAACCCATTTCAAAATGTCCGTAAAGCTGAACTTAAAGATGGCGTCTCATCTGGGCTGTTTCCTCTGGGATTTAGCCAGTGGTGTTTTTTCTTTAGCTACATAAACAGTATTTGATTAAGTATTTAATTAATGTTCATTTCTGTTGTTATTGTCATTAATTGAAACTGATTTTTGTGTTTTCGTTTGTTTTAGGCTTCATAGGAAGTGAAAACATCAGATAGCTCTGATGTTTCAGAACGTGTCTGTTTACTGTTATTAACTTAACTTTATTATAACTATATTCACAAAAACATTTCTAATCTTAGTGTATTTAGCATGTTATTATTTGTTATGAATACTAATAATCAGGTTAATGTTTTATTTTAAATGAATCTTGTATTTGTGCATAAAAAAAACCTCTCAGGGTTTGAAACTGTTGTGCTGTAGATCTTTTTTAATCGTTGTGAGTTTGACTTTTTGAAACTTTTGTGTCCCGTAGAAATTCTTTATAGTGTTTCAAAAAATAAAAACTATAATAAAACCCAAGACATGTCAGTGTTTGTGTTGCATCATGATTATTCAGTGAACAAGTCAAAAATAAAAATCATTTAAAGGATGTTGAAGCACAAAGTTCAACTAAAACCTGGAATAAAATCTGATAAAGACCTTATTGAACAAAGATTTAAATGTTATTATTGTAGTTTTCTTATAATTGTTCCTTATAGGCCCATATGTTAAAGTCCAAGAAGAGGTTTAAAACAGTTATTATTTCAAAATAAGAGTCTGTTCAAAAGTAAGACCTGAGAGGTTTTATTTTTGTTTCTTTTAACAGTTCCAGTTTTTGTCAGATTGTTGTTCTGGTTTCATCAGTTCTGTTTCAGTTTTCCTTTTGTTTCCTGTTTGACTTTTAATTTAGCTTATTTATTATTTTTACTTTCACCACTTATTTTTTTTAAAACAACACATTTTCTCTCTGTATTGGAGTTTTCATCGTTTTGAACTTAATTTAAGGCCTAAATGATTTCCAAATATATGTGTGTTTGTACACATTTTGTAGGTAATATCCAAATATTTAAACTTTAAGCAGTAATATGAACAGACTGTGTCATTCCTCTGTATGACCACCGGAGGGCGCTGCAGCTCATCCTCAGCTGGCTTCACATCTGCATGGAAGTTATAAAAGCTGACTTTATGTTGCAACATCTGGCCACATGTGGTGGAACTAAACCGTGTCTCTGGGTTAAAGGTCACGCTGTCGGGCTTTGTGTGGATCTTCTGACCGTCTGTGGTTCTGAAGGAACGTCTCGGTTCCTGCAGATAAACGTTGTGGACGAGGAGTTCTGTTTAGCTCTTGTTTCTCCTCATTCTGGTGCTTTGGTGTAAAAGGGAAGCGTTTGGTCGACACTGGCTTTAAAGAGAAGTTGCACCAAAGCTGTTGGACCCTGGCAGCTGAATGAAGCCTTTCACCATATTTCCTGTAAAAAGGTTAAAATATATAAAGACACATCTGCAGAGTGAGGCACATTGTTTCTGCTTCAGAGCATGAACCTGGACTCTGTGCCGTCATTTCATTTTAAAGGCGTCAGCTGCAGCCGTCGATCTAAAATAAGCTTAAACCAGGTCAGAGGTCACAGCTGAGCCTGGAGCCGTGGCTTCTCATGATGTGGTGTCGGTTCTTATAGCAGATCCAGGTTAGAGTTTAACGACATGAACTCACCTTCTTTAACGCCCGGCTGGTTCTCAACAGAACGGCTGCATGGATCCTATCTCACTGCTGGAGGCGTTTCTCAGAATGTGTCTCAGACGTCAAAACGTGTCACAACTTGATGCATACTTTAAGCTAAACATGCAAACGGTGTTTAGGTGCAAAAACCACGTAGAGAACGTGTGAAAGTCAGGAGCGTTTGGTCCTGCTGGTGTTCCAGACGTTCTCAGGGGTTCTCACAGGAGTGCAGAGGCTTGTAGTCGTGTTGCTTTGGTTTTAAAGACAGAATTGTCACAGGCGTCTTGAACTCGTCTCAGTTTGGTTTCCATGAATCTGAAAAGCTGAAGTTGTGTTTTGAAACCTGAGCTCACCTGACAGAAACCATCCGAGGCCCTGAATGTCCAGCTCCACATCGATGATCAGTAATAAATATTAAAAGCTGGTTCAAATCTTCATTTCTTCAAACGTGGGAGTGGCTGTGGAGGTGCAGGGGGACGGTAAAATAAAGTGCACGGTCCAGAATACAGCTGTTCAAGCCGTGCACGTGAACGAAGATGGCGGTTTTTCAAAAACTGGTGGCTGCACGGTTCGCTGGCTGCAAACACTCAGAGTTCAGTTTCTGCAACAAAAAATTAGCCAGTTTCCCTCCAAAAGTGACACATTTTATCTGACGCACAGACGGAAGCAGCCTGGAATAATCGGAGTCATTTTTCATCTGCTGAGTCACCGCAGGAGCAGAAAATTTAAAAGAAATATGAGAATGTGAACGAAACAATCAGATGTTAAAGATCACAAATGTGAAAAAAGCGAATTTAAAGCAATCTAATAAAAACTAAAATGACAGAGTTATGATTCAAGCATCAAATACAGCAAATATTCATTACATACAGAGTATTTTTGTTTTTATTTAAAGAAAGAACCTGTGGGACATGAGCAGGTCCAGGTTCTGGATCAGGCTGGGTTCTGTTCGTTCTAAATAAGAAATGATAAATTAAATCAAATCTGATTAAATGGGTTATTTCTTTCTTTCTTTCTGCTGTTGTTCTGGGGTTATAACAGTAACCTTAAAGACCCTGACACATTTAGGAGTTTAACTCACTTCAGGAACCAGGAAGGCTGGAATAAAAATAAATCTGAGATGAAAGCTGCTGCAGCTGATCAGATCTGACCCGGTTTGACCCGGTCGACATCCACTCGTCTGCGGGGACATCACCTCCACGTTCAGCCAGGTGGAAAATCCCCACCGTGTCAGGCTCGCCGCGCTGACCCGCCCTTTGGACCTGTGGTCATGTTGTTTGAGGCGTAAACCGTAAAAAGCTTTTCATTAATAGCTTCTAATGGACGAAGAGCAGGTACACACAAAGAAGTGCTGAAAAGTTTAAAAACTGGTTGGTATTTTTATTATCTGTGCTTAAAAGAACCTTAGAACCGAATGAGTTTAAAAACCTGTTTCCTCTGAGTTTAAAATTATAATTAAAGGCTTTTAATTTCAGAGTTTGTGTTGAGGATGACTCTCAGCTCCTGATCCAGATGTTTTACAGATGTTCTGTCTCCGAGTGTTTCTAGTTTCTTTTTATTTTCCTTCCAATGATCCAGATGTTCCTGTAATCCTTTAAATCAGTCTTCATCAGCAGTTTCTGATGAGTTTCGCTCCTCGTACCTGAACGTTTTCAGAGGATCGTTTTAAACCAACATGACTTTTATGACATTTCAAGATAAATCTCTCGTCTCTGCTGGGTTTCTGTGAGTCTTATTTTTAACTTTCACAGCATCAAACAGCTGATTATCATTCAGCTGATGGGAAATCTACAATAATCTGTCACATCTAACCAGATGTTTGAATAAAAACTAACTCCAGGAGCACGGATATGATCTATTAGAACAAATAAAACGACCAAGCCTGATAGTTTGTTCCAGTTTAATTGGATTTCCTTCTTCAGAACTGGACACAGTTTCCGCTCCTGTTCTTGTAGAAATGTAGAAACATTAAAGCCGTTTAAACTTTAAAGGCAGCAGCTGATCAGCTTCATCACATCTGTCAGGATTAAAACTCACACAGTCTCAGATTTAAGGCAGGAAAATGCTACAGAAACACTAAATCATGTGTTTTAATTCATCTTTTTGAGGTTGTTTTGTTGTTTGATATTCAGAGAAAAAGACTAAATACAGTCTGAGCTTCATAGAATTATTTCTCTGAGCTTCAGAGAAATAAACATGGAAAAAAGGAAAATACATTTTAAATGTTCATTTATCTTTATATATTTTAAATATAAATCCATTCTTTATGTCTTGTTTCCAATCAGGTTTGATTTAAAACCAAAGCAGAAACTTTAGTTGCAATAAAATCTTATAATTTAGTTGTTTTTTTTTTAAAATGTGGGTAAAATTTAAGCTTTTTAATATTATTTAGCTCAGATTTGTTCAAAAAAAGATGGTGGAATTACTTTTAAGTTAAAAAAAAAACAGTACAACTAAAACAAAACAAAAAAATAAAAATGTGAAAATAAATTCATTTTAATTCTTCCCGTTTTGTCAGTTGGATTCATATTTCCACATTTATTATTTTATAAATTTTAAAAAGTATATAACTTTTTGTGGCTCTTTGACCTTTTTAAAGATGATGAGGAAATAAAAAATGGTTTCATCTTCATTTCAGATTAAAGTTCAGCTTATTTTATTTAAATGTTTTAGTTAATATCTACAAAAAGGGTTTAAAATACCGTTAAATATGTTCTTTTAAAGGCACCTTTCTATAAAATATAAAAGGATCCTATTAGAGTTACTTCTTTCCTAAAAACCATCAGTTTGTTTTTTAAAAATCAGACTTTATTCGGGCGCCGTCTGCTCGCCGAGCGGCGCCATCTGCACGCCGAGCAGCGTCTGCACGCTGACCGGCTCCGTCTGCATGTCGAGCTGCTCCGTCTGCGCATCGAGCTGCTCCGTCTGCGAATTGAGCGGCTCCGTCTGCGCATCGAGCTGCTCCGTCTGCGAATTGAGCGGCTCCGCCTGCGCATCAAGTGGCTCCGTCTGCACGCCAAGCAGCGTCTGCACGCTGAGCGGCTCCGCCTGCGCGCCGAGCGACGTCGCCTGAGCGCCGAGCGGCGCCACCTGCTCGCCGAGCAGCTCCAGCGTGGCGTCGAGCAGCTCAAACATGTCGTCGAGGACCTGCCACAGACAGCTCTCCAGAGGAAAGTCGTTATCCACCAGGTTGACCAGGAAGTAGTTGTCGTGGACGTACTTGATGATCATCCGTGACGGCGACTCATCTTCGTAGAGTTTGGCCCACTGCTCGATCCACAGGGCGAAGGCTTCGTCCTGAAGAAACAGGAAGTTGATTTCAGGTTTTATTCTACAGCCAAATTTAGGCTCTTTCTAGATGTTTTACTCAGTTTTTAAGCTTTTTTATGGACTCAGTTTTCAGGCAAAGACTTTGTGTTTATTAATCAGAGTTTGTATTTGTCAAAAAAGTTATTAAAAGTAAGAAACAAACTCTGGAGGGATTTGAGAGAAAAGATGCAGAAATATCTACGTTTGAAAGGAGAATCTGGAGAAGAAGAAGAAAGACGGGAAAATGTTTCCACTTTTTTTCTGCAAGTTGTGTCCAAATCAGACGATGTTCTGCTACAAACAGTCAGAGTTACTATTTACTGATGGAATCGTGTGTTTCAGTCTTTATATCATGATTTTAACTAGACGTGCTACTTTTAGCTTTTAGCCGTTGGCTCCTTTTGGTTTTAGCTCGCCTGGTGTACTGGAGCTTTCAGCTAATTTCAGCTTCTTCGGCTAATTTCGGCATCCAGTTTTAAGTCATATCCTCATCATAAAGCCCCATTTAAACCTCTGGACCAAAGACTTGGTGCGGCGGCGAACGGGACCTCACCTTCCAGTACATGAAGCTGACCGGGTCCACCACCGTGGGCTGAACTATCTCCCTGCCGGGGAAAATGCCCCACGTCACGGCGTTGGGCTGCATCTCTGGGGCGTTGGTCAGGTTCTGACCCTGGAAACAAACTAATGTGACCAACCGCTCAGACTCGGACCGGCTGGCGGGACGCTCGGCGTTCGGACTTACGTGCACGTTAACGATGTGGTAGTTGACGCGGGGCTCGTATTTCTTCAGGACTTTAAGGAGGGCGGTCACGTTTTCACTGGAGGTGAAAAACTCCAGGTAGGCCTGATGGATGAAAGCTTTTCAGACACTCTCTGAACCTTTCATCCAGAAACGACTCGACTGAGAGTTCCCACCTTCTGGAAGACGTAGCCCCCCGCCGGCCCCCAGCCCACCACGGGGTCCGTGGACGGTTTACCGTTGATGTTGGGCTGGGAGTTGATGGTGAGGACTCCTCGTCGGTTCACCTTCTCCAGCTCGTCCTTCAGCAGGTTGGTTTCTGGGGCCAGAGGCTCATCATTCCACGGCAAACACATCACCTGACAACGAAGGAGAACCTCGGATTCTTCACTCTAAAAGCTCAGCTGTTAGCTGATTTTACAGCAGAAGGAAAACAGGAGGTCTGGTACCCGACGTGACTTTTCTACCTGATGTCCATTTCCGTTTGGCTGGGCTGTGATGTAGCTGGTGAAAACGTCAAAAACGCTTTCTTCGTTCTTCAGCTCCTCGCCCCACATCCTCAGAAGCGCCTCTTTTGACGATTTGCTTTTCAAGTAGAACAAGTAGTAATCGTTCAACTCGCCGAACGCTGGAGAGGACGAGTTTCCCCTGGAGGAGACAGCAGGACACGCACGTTGACAGAAACACGACTGACGGGACTTTAAAACTGAAGGGACCTACCATCTGCCGTTGGGGAACTCATCCCAGTCCTGGGTCCGGTAGATGTAACTCTTGGGCCTCGAGGCCCAGAAGATCGGTCGAACATCTTCCACTTTGCGTTTGGGATGTGCGCTGACTGCCCAGGGAAGAGGCCGTCTGGGGTAAAAACAAAAAAAACAAGCTGTTTCACTCAAGACCAGGTCCACAGAAGACCAGATGAACCTGCCCGGTTCTCTGAGGCGTTTCAACATGAAGAACAGGAAGCTAACGATGGTTACTGTCTCTAAAAGGTTCCAGTAAAGCTGTTAATTAATAACCGAGTCCATCTGTCTCTAAAGCACCGTGTCTTTGGGACGAACCTGGGATCTTCTACCCAGAGCCCCAGCTGTCGGAGGACCTCCATGGTTGCGACTTCTCGGTTCAGCGTGTAGAAATGGAGGCCCGGGACTTTCCCACTGTCCAACAGAACCTGACACATCTCCACCGCCTGATGGATCCCGTAGTTCCGGATGGCAGCGTCGTTGTCTTTGATTGGTTCGATGACTTCGGTGATCTCCTCCGGAACCACGAGCTTGGACAGCTTGACGAGTTGACGCAAAGACTGATAACCCTGGAGGGGAACAGGAAAAGTCCAGATTTATTATCAATCATGATTAAACAGCAGTAGATGTGTTTAACACTCCATCAGTTGTTATGATTAATAAAACTAAAGGTAACTTCTATTTTCCTGGAATACGAGTCGATCACATGATCAGGTTGAAGCACACTTTTAGAGGGTTTGTTGCTGCTTATACCGGCGCTGCTGCAGTTCTCTTATTGAACAGAAGGTAAAGATAATGAGAAAACAACACCGTGCAGCCAGAAGCAGCTAAGATGAAGCCAGAATGGCTCCAGGTTCTCCGTTTGCTGGTTCCAGTCAAGTTTTAAGCATTCGAGTGATTGTTTGACGTCATTCTTCCCTTACTGCTGTTTGTTCGAATATTCTTTTATAAAAGAAAGGTCATGTAATTCCATGACTGGTGTGCATGGAGGAGTTGGCGGGGCTTAAAGCCTTACATCACTACTGCTCAGACTCTGGTTCCAAAAATCCAACATGTTGGTGGCTTTAAGTCCCAACAGGAGAAGGGAGGAACATAAGGTCTGGTGTTAGAATACATGTCGACGGTTGTCACGACCTTTTTATGCTTGAAATAATTAATTAGAAAAATGAATATTTAAACAAACAGCAGGAAGGTAAGAACGATGTGAGTCAACATCTGAAAAAAGGTTATCTGATGTAGGTTTTAAGGTAAATTCCTGGGGACATTAAAACTTGGTGGGGGGCTTAAAACGTATGTTGGCAGCAGTTATTTCTGTATATATTTAATGCGATTAACCCACAGTAGAAGAAGAACTCGCTGCTCGTGTTTCCTGCCAGGTGCTCAGCATTACACCATGCTGTGCGTCCGGGAAGGTTTTCAAGAAATAATAAAGTTCTGATCATTTCTTGTAGTTTTCCCTCACAGTCATACTCTGGGTCTCCTGTCTGCCTTTTAAACAGCACTTTTATTTTTAAAGTCAGGAACATGATGTTGGTGGGAGGGGGGTCAACCGTGGAAGGACCTGAGATCCCTTCAAGTGTTTTTATTAATTCTGCTATGTTTAATTAAAGCAGTTAATTAGCCTCAGACACATTAAGGTGATGACAAACAGACCTACCTGCGCTCCATAAATCACCTCAGGAAGGCGATTCAGGGAAAACCAGCTGTGTACAGATGTCACAAATAAAAGCTCCCTTTCAGAACTCAACAATGATTCCACACATTTTAAACACTGTTTATTATAAAAAGAAATTTCACAGTTCGGTTGTTTTCTTCTCTAGCATAAAGCAGACTCGGTCGTGACCAGGTGTGTTGAAACCTGACAGGTGCTGCAGGTCTTCGACTCCTTTTTCCTCTAATCTGGATTCTAGCTGGAAACACCAATAAAATATCTGGGTGAAGAAGCAGCAGATAAGTTTTGCTGCAGAGAGAATTCCTCGAAAGCTGCTGCACTCTCAGCATTTTATCGCTGAAGGTTGCCGTTTTATTGCCCTGCACGGCCCTAATGACCCTAATGACCTTCCTGCCTCCTCTGCTGAGGCCAGTGTGTCATAGGAGACCCTGCCAGGATCACAGGGAGACTCGAACCTCCATCACTGACAGTGAATAAACCCAGTCCTGAATAAATCAGCACAATCTACACCAATAAAAGTTTTTAATACCTCATCTTTACCCGTCCCTGATGTCTCCGCCCCGGTGATCGAACAGCTACGTGTAAAAACGTTTTTCAGCAGATCTGAGGATATCAGCCCCAGGTTTCAGGAGTCTGTGGTAATCATTAACAGTGTTTCTGTTCCTGGAAGGAGCCGTTTGTACCTGGATGGGGAAGATTCCAGGTAGGATGGGACACGTGACGCCGATCGCCCTGCAGTCGTCCAGAAACTTCAGGAAGGTGTCGGCTCTGAAGAACAGCTGAGTGATGACGAAGTCCGCTCCGGCGTCCACCTTCTCCTTCAAGTGCCTGAGGTCGTCCTCGTAGCTCTCCGCCTCAGGGTGACCCGTGGGGTAACCTGGAGAGGGAAGACATGATGGGACACATGGACCAAAGCCCTGAAGCTCGTTTCGTTTCACAGAGACAACTTCAGATGTCTGCTGCAGACATTTTTCATCCCAGTTCCTTTAAACTAACGGTTCTCAGACTGGGGGGCGGGGTTTAGTGTTCAAAGCTTCAGCCTTCGTCTCTCCATCAACACACCGGCGACACAGATGTCGAAGTATTCGTCAAACTCCGAGCGGACGTGTTTCACCAGGTCGACGGCGTAGTTGAAGCCTTCCTCCTCTTCCTCCCAGTCGGATCCCACCGGGTCTGTGGAGAAATCAGAGCGTCATGCCTCGAACCTCCACCATGATTAACGAGGCTCATCTTTTCAGACACTGCTGTTGTTATGAAGTTGAATAAATCAGAATTCAGGATGTTTCTGAAAGGTGCTGCGCTCAGCAACACAATCCCACACCATCACACTTCTGCCTCCATGCAACTGGGTTGATTTGACCTTACTTTTAATCTCTGAAGACATTCAGTAAGTTGGAATCTCACATTTGGAGAAGAAAACTGTTGTGGGAGGATTTTAGGCTACAGAAGCAGTGAGACGAATACTTGATGCCCGACGTGGTGATTAACGGAGATCAGCTGATGAAGATGAGGCACGATGATCATGTTTCTGAGGCATCAAAGCATTCTGTCCCACACCTGAGCTACAGAAACCAGGTGGGTTTAAGGTTAAATTAACCTGTTTTAGAATTTCTGTTCTATTTTATATTTAAACTTTTTGAAATTGATTAAATCTGGGAAATACGAGTCCCGCTCAGAGGACGTGAACTTTGGGAACACCTCATATCAAAGAAAAGTCAACACTGTGGGACAGGAAGTGAGAAAAGTCCCAGCTGGAACAGCCCACACCTGTACAGGCAGGTAAGCTTTTCTCAGAAGTTTAGATTCAGCTTCGCTCTTTCTTTTCTGAGAATTTCAGGCCTTTTATCTCCACCCCCTGGTCGGACCCGTTCCGGCAGCTCGTACCTCCTCTCAGAGCCATGATGTTCTTCAGGCCCAGGTGTTTGGCCTTGGCCAGGTAACCTGTGATCTTCTCTTTGGTCTGGTTGCAGCAGGTCAGGTGGAGGATGCTCTCCAGGCCGCAGTAGTTCACCGCCGTGCTGGCGATCATCATGGAGGAGGTCTCCTTATCGGAGCCCGGGTCTCCGGCGGGGTGCCAGGTGACGTCGATGAAGAGGGGCCCCCCGGAGCCCATACGGTCAAACCTGAGGAAACAAACAAACATGTTTGGTTTAGTTCCTGGTAGCTGAAACCAGAGGAAACAACTTCATAAAAATGACATTAATTTACTGTGAAAAGATTCTCCTTCCTGTAACCTTTAAAGTTTTACTGATCGTCAGCATCTAAAATACTCCTTTTATCTGATGCACCTGGAGATGAGGTTGACGGCGCCGCTCGCTGTGCGTGGAGGGAAGAACTCCAGCGAGAACCAGTGGTCCCTGGACTCCGTCCTCCTCCTCATCTTGTCCCGCAGCCGGTCCGAGCGGTCGGCGTCCAGCACCGGCGTCGAACATCGCGAGCTCTCCTTGGAGCTCTCCCCGCCGCTGTTGCTGGCACCGCTCGAGTCACTTTTCCCCGACTGCCAGCCGCCGTCGACTCGCTGAACTTGGTTCACCATGATGGGAAAAACTTCTGAGGAGGACACAAAACGGATGCAGTAAATATTCCTGAACTCTCGTCTCAAACGCAGTTCAGGCTGCGGCTCTTCATCATCTCTGCTGTTGTTTATTCCTCCGCCTGTCGGACAACGAGACGTTGATTCAGTTTGTTTCGTCTTTTGAAATCATTCCCAGTTTTCCGCTGCTGGAAGGAAATGGATCCATATTTACGGACTTTGAGCTCAAAGTTTCAAAAAGTTCTGGATCAATTCTCAGCCGTAAAACGAGACAAGATTCAGCAAAATGTGCTGCAGAGGACAACATTTGTCAAATTTAAACTTCTGATCAAAGCTGGGGTCTGGGTGTGTCTACAGAAATTAAATAACCTTTAAAATGATTATTAATACCATAATTAGGCTAAAAGTGTTTCATAAATGGATAAAATAATACTAAATGTTTCGGAACCAGCGACAGTCGGGTCTCTCTGACTCTTCATGAGCATAAATAATATTAATGAGTTTGAATTTAATTACTAATGTACTTAAATGTCAAGTTGTTACTAATATTAATAGGAAATAATTACATAAATGTATTTTTTTGTTGGAATACATCAATCTTTACATTTTAAATTGACTAAAATAAAGCAATATATTTAGAAATAAAGTTATATTTCAAAGCATTTTTAATAAAACAAAGTTTGAGATAAAAATCAGAGATTTTAATTGGTGATTTAAACATTTTAAAAATCCAAATTTTATAAGAAATGTTTTTAGTGAATGTAATCAGAGCTACAACTATTAGTTTGTTGATTACAGCAATTTAATTTATGTTATTCCACATTAAACTGCTTTTATTACAGTTTTCAGTCAGATAACGTCCAGTAAAAATAATTATTTTAAGTTTAACACGTGAAATTAAAGGTTTTGTGAGACAGCATTCCTTAAAAAGAAAAGTTAATTATTTTTGCTCAACATGTTTAGTTTTTGTCATTATATTTATTTAAAACTGAAATGGATGTTACAAGTTGACATTTCTCATGTTTCAGGCATAAATCTGAAGTTTAAGCAGAAAGCAGGAATTTGATCTGTTGGTTAAAACAATTAGAAATAAATCTGTTTATTTAGGTTCATCCATTTAAATGATTTTAAAGCAACTTTTCTACAGCAGATGATATTCAGACAACTTTTATCAAATCCAAAGTGTTTGCACAAATAAATCATGAGCTTGACTTTAAATATTTGACATATAAAGTTTGTTTTAAGTGCAGTAAAGTTTCCAGAGTCCTACCTGCAGAGAAAGCTCCAACTTCAGGCTTTAAATCTGATCAGATGTGGATGAAAATGATGGATCTGAGTCAGAGGAACACAAGCAGCTCGTTTCAGGAGGAGTTTATCCCTGAGGACCTGATGGGAGCTCATGTGTGACAGAAACCTGGACCTGATGAGACCAACATGTGGGAAAAGCTGCAGCTAACAGCTAACAGATGTCAGCTAGCATCAGCTACAACCTCCACAACGAGCCCAGCTTCCTCTTACAGAACCGAACCCCGAGCTGGACTCGGCCCCGGGCTGTTTACTCTGAGTAAATCCAGACAACAAACTTCATCTAATCGTTTTTGGTTGTTTTAAATCCCGAAGCGCCGCAGAGGAAAAGCTGCGGCCGCTGCGTAAAAACCCGGTGCCGCGTTCAGGGAGCCTCGGAAATAGGACTTAAACGTAACGGAACGCGCGTTAGACGCATAAAGTGAGCAAAACAACTGTATTCAGAATGACTTTGGAGCTTTACTGTTAACACCGTACTCTAAATGTTAACTAATTCAACTAGAAAAACCGATACACTCAGAAAACTTTGTCCATATTTGCATTAGATCAATAATTATAAACAAAGTTTGTGAAATCTTTGCGAGATCTCCTTTTAAAATACCATAAAATGCAGCATTTAGTGTAAACACGTAAAACTTTAAACACTTACACAAAAATCTGATGAAGTGTGATAGATTTCTTTGATTGTTTTTCTTGAGAAGAGATCGAAATCACAAAGTTACCATTTGCATCGAAGGTAACGTGAGCGCACCACAGTCGACTGAGTACTCGATTTATCACGCCCGTTTACGCCGGTGAAGCTCCAAAAAGGCGGAGTCAACACCAGCCTTTATTAGCGGCAAATCCACTAAATGTAAAAACGGCGCTGGTCACACGACTTCTAATTTTTAAAATAAAAAAAGTAAAACAAGTTTTATACAGTGTTAATGTCATTGTTTTCATTTGCTCGTTTTCCCTCCTGGCCGGTTTGTTCACCCGTGATTTAAATGGAGCGGACCCAACGAAACAGCAGGCGTGACGAGAGTGCTGCGTTCGCAGTATAGCTCGGAAATATCACTCTCTGCTTGAACGATAAGTTATTTTCGGCCACAGTGAGTTAGGAGCAGAAGATTAAACCATTTCAGACCCATTTTGGAAAATACTCAGATACCACACGAGAAATCGGACTTGTTGTAATGTTTTGATTTTATGTTTAAAGGTGAAGTTTGGAAAATTTCGAAATTTCTAGTAACGACGAATGCATCACAGCGACAGTGACAACTAACTGCTTTTATCCAAACAGAACTGCTCACTTCTTAAAAACACAACAACAACAACAACAACAACTACTACTACTACTACTATTAATAATAATAATTAGATAATTTGCATTTTCTACAGAAAAGCAGTGCTCAGAGCTGAATAACGTAAAAGCTAAAACTGAGCTTTAAAGCTAAAAGAAGCAGAGCACCAGACTAACTAGTAGCTAAAAGGAGCAAAACATCAGCTAAAAGCCAAATGTAGCAAAAGTCTAGCTATAAGCTAAAGTAACAAAAGAAAATGAAAATTGATGAAAATGTCAAAAGGGCTAGCTAGAAGCTAAAAGTAAAAGACTAGCTAAATGTAGCAGAACATCAGCTAAAAGCTAAAAATAACAAAAGACTAGCTAAAAGATAAAAACAGCAGAACTGTAGGTAACAGCTAAAAGTTACAAAAGTTTAGTTAAAAGCTAAATTTATCATAAAAAATAGAGCAAGTATACTGAATTAGCTTTCACACACAACAACAACAACAACAACAACAACAACAACAACAACAACAATAATAATAATAATAATAATAATAATTCACACACACAGACTGTCAGGTTCAGGTATAACAACAACAACAACAACAACAATAATAATAATAATAATAATAATAATAATAATAATAATAATAATAATAATAATAATTTAAGTTAAGGTAATAAACTAACCTTGCATATAAACTCAGTAACCATACACATATTGTTCTGGATGTAATATTTAATATTTCATTTAATTAATTTAAACATCACACAATCTCAGAATCTCATCCAGAAACAGTTTCTGATCCTCATTAAAGTCTCAGTAATTCACAGAAAAGCTGCCTGAAGACATGACACATCATCTAAAACCAGATAAAAACACTTTATTTATATTCCCTCCTAAAAGAAAGGATTTGATAAAACTTAAAACTATTCATCCTGTTTGAAACTGAGAGCTCTGCTGCCACCTCCTGGTGCTTTGTAGGAAATACAACACTCATCTGCGGCTCAAATAAAAGCAAAAAAAAAAAAAAAATACATTTTCGGTGAAAATAACAGCATGAATGTTGGTTTTCAGCTCTTCCCAAATAAATCCAGAGTTTATGGTTGTGAATCAAGATTAGTTGCTTGTTTTTTTTATGCAGGATCAAATTTAGGTTGTGTTTGTGTAGAAAAGATTTACTTCAGTCTTTGCTTCTTGTCGTGTGATTAGTCTCCTCATGAACTTCTTCATCAGGAAGCGTGATGTTCTTCTGTAAATGATTTAGGAGGTGACCTGTTGGGTTTTTGCTGTAACTCAGGAAAACGCTGGAAAAATACTTCCTGTCGGGCTGGATTTTATGATCTTGTTGAGAAATAAAGAAAACTACAAATTTTCTGTTAATTTTTAAAGGGACTCCAACATCCATCATCTCTCTCCTCTCTCCTGATCCTGATCCTGACCTCAGCTTTTTTCAAATGGAAAAACGAAAGTCGAAGAGTCTGGATCCTGAACTATTTATCTGAGCTGCAGAGAAATCTAACAGGCTGTTGGCATTTAGAGTAAATCTATAATGAAGATGTTGTTTTAGCTCACCTTATTTAATGTTTCCTACGGTTGGTGCTGTACCTCCGGCCCTACGCCTTCCAGACAAACAGACAGTCGACGAAGAGCAAATATACCAAGTTTTATTATTAAAAGAGGTGAGCCGTCTGTCAGAAGTCAAACTATTGGGGATTAAACTGATTAAACAGGTGGAACACACCTGTGTTTTTTTTTAAAAAAGTTAAACACACAATTAAAGTTGACTTTTTGAATAACAAGTAACCAAGAATCATAAATTTCATCCTAACAGTCTGAGAAAATCCTTTTAAACACGATCAGTTTGAAAAAAAAAACTACTTTTTTCCTAACTTACCAGAATTTTTCCATCCTGACACTTTTACCTCCAGCTGTTTCACTCTTTAGTCTGAATTTTACCTAATTTAGTTTAGTTTTAGATTGATTTCAGCTCAAAAACCTTAGAGAATTAAACCTTTTTTATGCAGCTTTCTGACACCAGTTTACATGATTTCTTCGGTCCTTTCAGAGGACAGCTGAATCTTTTCTGGTGTTTGAACAAAAATAAGAATTTCACAAACACTCAGAAATCAGTGAGCCTGCAACAGAAAATGAATCTATTTTCACACATTTTGGAGCTGCTGACTCCCCAACATTCGCAGCTCAGAGAGAAGCTGGCTGTAAACCTGATCATGTGGAGGAGGATGCAGAGAGGCTGCAAAGTTTACTAAGTATGGAAGAAGAAGGGTGACAAGAGTTATGTTCGTGTGTTGAGAGAGCCAAGAACTTTCCAGAACAGTACTTAGAAAGGATATGTTAGAAAGGTTGTTAATAATGTTAAGACAGGTCCTGGAAAACAATGGGTCTGTACTGGGATGGACTGATCTAGCGGCCTGGCCTGGTTTCCTGCAAACTTTTGACCAATCATGAACTGGTCAGAAATATGCAATACACACCAATGTATTTTGTCTGTATAAATACGGCCCGGTTTCAAAGATGCTTTGAGATTTTGGGGAAATTCTGAAGATGATCAGATGATCAGTTATGTCAATAAATCCTCCATATTTGGCTGAAATGAGATATGAGTCCCCGTCTATCATTTCTGTGTGAGAACTACCTTTTTTCACCTACATTTCAGGACCAACCCTCAGGGCAGCTGGACCCGTACCGGCTTCAGCTTCCAGGTTCTGCTCGAAGGTTTAGGTGAGAACGGTTTGTTCTGGGATTGAACTGATTACCTGTCAGAGTCAGCCTGATTCAGGTGTTCTGTACCAACTGATCAGATTCCTGCAGCTTCTGCAAAACCCATTTCTTGCAGAAGTTAAAGCTTCATAAACTCTTTCCAGCTGCACTCAGTCTTCATTTATTTCCTACATTTGTACAACCAGAAGAGCCAGCTGAGTTCAGATTAAAGCTCAAAAGTCAACAAGAGAAATGAGCCAATAATGACAATAATAATGAATGTTTGCTGTTTCCAGAACTGTGGCTCCTTACGTTCCAAGTAAACACTCCCTTTTGTTTATCATGATGGTGAACACCTAGACTTTCCTCAGAAAGCTTTTTGTCGGCGACCTTGTGACAATATTTAACGTATTCTGGTTCAACAAGCCTAAAACAGCAAACCTGTGTTATAAAAGCTGCGTTTGCTTTCTGAAGACGTGTTTCTAACTCTGCAGCTTCGCCTTCATCTCATCACCAGAAGGTAAAACTTGTTTCCATCAGCAGGATGTGTCGGCTGAGATATATAAGGAAGAATCAATCATTCAGTCCTGATAGAAGCTGAAGGCGTACAGATATTATATGGAAAATATTTCAGTCTTTGAAAGAAAAACGACTGAAACTTGTTCTCACAGATGGCCTCAGGTCTCCTTTTCACCCTGATCCTCTGCACTCTGTGGACCGGAGGAACCGTGAGTTAGAAGAAACGATCCGTTTCTGTTTTCTTCAGCAACATTTCAGCTTTTATTGTCTAAAAGCCGAGTCAGCGTTTACGGTTTCCTGTTTTTAAAATAAAATCTAACTACTTTCAGCTCTTTTAACCGTCTATTTATCAAAACATTCAGCTCCTTTTGGACATTTTAGCTGCAACTTTAGGTTTTTGTAGCTTATATACTTTTTTAATTATTTAACTTTAGTTAGAATTTAATTTCTCAAAGAAATGCTTCAAGATTTCTTCAAATCTTTAAAAAACTGCTCTTCACAAATTTTTGGCTTCTTTTTAAAAGATGGTTTATGCTTTTACTATTTTTATTTTATCAGTTTTACTTCAGTTTTAGCTTCTTTATTAAATCTTTATCAAATCTGCATGCTTAACAACCTGCTGCTCATTTCCGCAGCAGAATTCCGACTAAAACAAAAGATTTTTCTGTTTTTTTTTTTTTCCTCTTAAAAACAAACTGAAGAGGAAGCAGTAAAACAATTATAATTTTTTTAGTTTCTTTAATGTTTTCTTTCATGCAGCCACAGTTCAAGCACTAATTTATCGGACAGAATTAGTTTCTAATCCGTCTTTTCTTTCCTCCACAGACGAAATGTGCTCCTCGACCAGGTGAGGCGTCTTCACAGCTGAACAGAAAACTTTTATAGAAACTTGACTGTTTTTGGATTTTTACGTATTTGTTTTATTAGTGTTATGGTTCTGTTGTGTTTTATTATTCTTATTATTTGCAGCGGCTTTCTGTGAGACCTGTCCTCCTGGTTGGACCTGGTACGGAGGCCACTGTTACCTGTTTGTGAAAAGTGAGAAGGATTGGGCCGATGCTGAGGTACAACAACCACAGATGAGTCTGTAATCATGTGACACGGTTTAAAACAACATGATGCTAAAAGAACTGCAGAACTCTGACCATCTTTAATAACTCCTGCAGTGAAGTGATGCTGACGCCGACTCTTTTCTCCCCTCAGAGTCACTGCAACTCCCTGGATGGGAACCTGGCCTCCATCCAAAGCTCCGATGAGTACACCTTCATAAGGGACCTGGTCTTCAGAGAAGCAGGATCCCACCCGAGGACTTGGGTTGGAGGCCACGATGCAGTGAAGGTCAGTGTGAAAGAAACAAGAGTTTCCTTTCAGCGTCAGAGAGGAAACCTTTCAGCCTCATTAAATCTGTTATCTCACTGTTAGGGACTCACATTTGTGAGGAAAAAGGCAGATTTCTCTTTGCAGTCTCTGAATTTTCCAGTTATTGAAACTCACCTCCTATTTTCTTGTGCACGGCGTATAAAACTGCATTCCTGCTATTTTGCTGTCCACCTCGGCTCATCGTAGCTCCTCAGCCTGCTCTGTTCCCACCTCCTTTCTGATTTAATCTGCTGGAGTTCACTTCAGACATGAAGACAGGCAGAGTTGAACCAGCTTGTTTCTTCAGCCACGGAGGTTCTGGTTCCGGTTGTTTGTTTGTCTGTCAGCAAAGATCAGGTAAAAACTAAAGAACAGATTTGGATGAAATGTTCAGGAAATGGTTAACAAAATAATGTGCACGATTTACAATACAGTTATTCAGAATTCAGTGAGTCTGCAACAACAAAAAAGTCCCATTTTCAAGTCTCCAACAGCAGCAGGGCAACGAGATCCCAGCTTTTAGGTGAAACTCCACTTTAAGCCAGTATCTCACTGAGCTGCAGCTGTTGGAGACAAACTGGAGACTTGAAATTGTGAGAAAATGTGTAAAATTTTCATTGCAGTCTCACTAAATTCGGACAACCAGCATGGCCAGTTTTTTTATCATAAAGGGAACTTCTGTGCAGATTTTGAGCTCTGGAGTGACAGAAACTAAACTGAGGCGGGTTTAAGGTTTTTGAGAGAAAACTTGTTGCATAATTACTCTGAACACATTTAAAACTAAACCAACAACACCGCGAGGAAACCGAGAACCACTTCGGAGACATTTTGGAGATGCCGTTTGCCAGCTAGCCTCTAACAGTCGCAGCCCAGAAGTTATTGGATGTCAGGAGTCAGATCCTCAGAAGAGGCTCAGATGTTTCCTTTTCTAAAGAAAGACCTCCCAGCGGTGTTTCTTTGCCAGAAAGTCAAAGCACGAAACTGACTTTTAAACCCATCCTCTCTCAGGACGGTGTCTGGATGTGGAGCGATGGGTCGAAGTTTGTCTTCAGCTCTTGGGGCAAAGGGGAACCAAACAACAATGCTGGAGGAGAGAGCTGCATGGAGATCAATTTAAGAGGTAATCTGTCACCTCCAGTTCTTCAGCTGGATTTAGGGATGGTTAGAAGTCTGCAGACCTTAGTGGTAAAAAGACAGAAAACCTAAAATACAACTAAATCCACAGTTCATGACAGCAAACATGCAATATGTTTCATTTCTGGAAAAAAAAATCATCATTAAGCAGATATGCCAAAATGTGCCTTAATGATTTTATTTAAATTTTCTTTTTGCAGGAAATGATTACGTCAACGATGAGAAGTGCAACGGCAGAAAGCCTTTCCTCTGTGTCAGAGATCCGTAGCCGTGTCCACGTTGTCCCCACGTCTGAGACAAGGAAGCCACGTGATGTCACTTCCTCCAGGATGTCAAGCCTCGATGACATCATTTCAAGAGAGACGTGTTGATAAACCTGATCTTCTTCACACAAATAAACTCATATCATTCATCTGTTCCTGTTGTTGCTTTGAATGATTTGTGTGTCTGAGTGAAGGTTAGAAATCTGAATAAAACAGACGTGATCACACAAACCAGCCGATACTCAGAGTCCCACCAACGCAAACAGATCCATAATCCGCATTTAGGAGCTGGTTTTAAAATAACTGTTTTAAAACGAGAAGCTGCATTTGGTTATATTTAGCTCCTCACAACCTTAAACATGTGACACTGAATGTCAAACTGAAATGTTTGTTTTTTATTAAGAAGCAGATTCATAAATCACATCTCGTGTGATCTTTCAGCACTTTGCAGTCTGTTTTATGAATGACTCTCAGCTACTACCACACCAGATTTGAGCTCAGTATCTATAAAATTCACAGAGTTACAGCCTCATAGTTTGTCCAGGTTGAACTGGGTGTGGCAGCCATCTTGAATCGGGTTGAATCCAAAGGTAAATTTGCTGTAGGGAATCCATTTAAACTGACATAAGGCCTTCGAGTGTTTGGTTTGTGTTAAACTGCTAAGAAATGATAATGAAGGGATCTGTTCACCACCAAGGTGTTAGGATCTGAGTTTTTGTATTTTGTTTTGTCTTCATGTTTTAGTTTATTGTTTGTGTTATTTAGTTGTCTCTTCCCTGTGCCTCAGCCACCATTCACTTCTCCTCAGTCACTCTCTCTCTCTTCCCTGTTCTCACCCATCTACACCTGCCTCTAGCTCCATAATCACCTCACCTGTGCCCACTTCCACTAATCACCCTCTGCCTTTAAAACCCGGTCACTTTCCACATTTCCCTGCCGGTTCATTGTCACACTTTGCCTCCCTGATGTGCTGTCCTTCCGTTTGCTCGTGTCTCGTCGTCTCTCATTGGTTCATCTCTTGTCTCAGGTCTGTTCAGGTTTGGTTTAGTTAATGTTTTTGTATTTAGTTTAGGTTTTGCTGCCACGTCAGCCTTTGTTTTGGTTTGCCTTTTATTTCTAAATAAATTAGTTTGTTGTCAATATGAGTCTGCGCTCAGGGTTCGCCTCCTTCCCCCCAGCTCATGACACAAGGGGACTTTTCTTATCTTTGGGTCATTTGTTGATGCTGGACTGAGCATCAGGTGAACAGAGGTGGATGAGAAAAGGCCAAAAACATCAGCTTAGGAAACATAAAAAGAAGATGCTTACGTTACTGCCTCTTAATGAGTATAATGTAAGATTTTAATCAGGTTAATCTAATGATTTTAGCCTCCAGCTGTCATGCTTTATACAGGACAACAGTTTACTGTTTTCTGTTTTATCTATTAAAAGTCTGCAGATTTTGATTTTCACTGATCTGTGTGAAATCTGAACCTGAAACGTTTGTCTAATTTTAGTAAATTATCTCAGACATCATTCAAATCTTCTTGTTCTCTCGGCTGCTCCCTTCTTCAAGCAAAAACGAATGATTTGATTTGTTTTTACTCAGGATGCCTCCCCTGCTGCATCCTGGGCTCAAACCTGCAGGATTACACGACCGCAGCTCTGACCACCGAGCTACCAAAGCCCTCAGACATCTCTCAAATAATCCAACAAAATCACACAAACAGGTGGCAGAAACGTTTGCAGAGAACATGCTTTTATTGGGGGTGATAATCTGAAGGACAGGTCAGCAGACATGTCCGATTATCTCCCAGCGGTGATGTCATCGAGGCTTGACCTCCCGCTGGAAGCGACATCTTCCCGCCAGACACGTCGGGACGACTCACGGGTCTTTGGCGCAGACCAAACCCAGCTTGGCGTCACACTTTGCATCGTTGACGTAATCTTTTCCTGCGAAAGAGATTCAGAATAAGTAAGAAAATCCTGTCACGTGTTTTTCTTGTAGAACTAAGAAAACCCAAACTGATCAGGAGGTTTGATCCTAAACAGAGCTTTTTGTCCCAACGCGAAGACTGAGCCTCCAGTTTATTATTTTAGCTGAATTAATCAGAAACAACTTGCTGTTCGCGCTGAAAACATGTCTTCAGGAAAATGATGATTTTCGTACCATTCAAGTTGATCATCATGCAGTTCTCATTTCCACCCAAGTTGTTGGGTTCGTTCTTCCCCCAGGCGTTGAAGGTGAACTTCAGACCGTCGCTCCAGAACCAGTACCCCTCCTGTGAGACAGAGGTTTCCTAAAGTCAGTTCACTTCTTTTTCATGTCAGTAAAAATGTTTTTGTTTCCTGACCTTCACAGCATCGTAGCCTCCGACCCAGACTGCCTCGTGGCGTCCTGCTGTCCTGTAGATCAGATCTCTGATGAACTCGTACTCAGACTGGGTTTCAAGGGAGGCCAGATTTCCATCGAATGAGTTGCAGAAACGCTGAGAGGAACGAAAAAGTCACGTCATTGTTCACGCTCTTCTGTTCCTGCTTATCAAACTACTTCTGCACACTTTGAGCTGTTTTAACCATCAACACATTCACCCCGATCAGGAATAGAGTGCTAAGACTTTTAGTGTTTGTATATTTTAATACTTTATTTACTTTATTTCCTCCCTTTCTTCAAAAACTTGAAACTGAAATCTACTTACTTGGTCTATTTTTCTCTTTTTATGCAGCTTTTAGACACAATTTTACCAATTAGCTTCTGTTTGTTTGAACTTTAATGATTCAGTTTTCACTTCATTCTTCAACAAATCTCAGTAAAGTCATTCAGCACTCAGGAGTACAGAAAAAATGTCAGAAATCCTCTAAACCTGCTTTAAGACTGATGGGATACGAACTACTGATAACTATTAGACAGAACATGACTTCAAAAATGACCAGACTATCCCTTTAGGCAGCTTTTATTGCTGGGCTGATGTATCTATAACAACTTTAAATGGCTGTAATCTTAGTATTTGTGAATAATGTCACATAAAACCAGCTGTCTTACCTCAGAATCATGCCAGTCCCGTTTAGAGGCGTCAAACACGTAACAGTAGCCTCCGTACCACGTCCATCCAGGAGGGCAGGACTTACAGGAAACTGTGAAACATCTGGAAACTCAGCCAGGCATCAAACCTCACAAACATTTAGGCAGATTAACAAAACAAGACAAACTCCAGAAAACATCACAAACATGCTGCAGTTTCATCAACAGCTCCAACACAGACTAAAACGGTGAAATAGTTTATCTATCATAAGGATTGATTTGTGGTTTTTGGACACCCGTCACCTCCGGAGGATAAAAAGCACCAACCTAGGTCTGAGTTGCAGCCTGCCTGTGGAAATTTAAAACAAAAAGAAAGAAAAATAAAGAGTCAGAATCTGGTTGGTGGAAATGGGAGATCTGTGACGCATCGTTTGTTCATCCTTTATTATTAGGAAACCGTCTCCATAACCCAACAGCTTGTCAAATAAAACAAACAGAAATGATAATTTTCTGCTTTGATTTAATTTATGCACATTTCAGTGGTTCATTGCCTTCTTCTCTGGTCACGATAAAGAAGTTTATATTTTAATCCATTAACAAAACAAACATAAAATCAACCACTTTTGCAAACTCACATTTGCTCCGATTCCCAGTCCACAAAGGAGCAACACGAAGAGAAGACTAGATGTCATCTGAATGAACGGAGGAGAAATACGTCAGTGTTTAGAAGAGCTGTCTCATTTCCACATTTACCACAACCAAATCTGGAATTTAATGAAAATCAGGACCAGTTGAAGTTTAGTTGAACAGTGAAATCAGGTTTTACCTTGAGGTGATGTTTGGTCCGAGCAGCAGCAGCAGTTTCACTGACTGAGAGAAGGATGCCTTCTGAGAGCCAACACGGTGTTTATATACCTTTGTCTGCTCGGCGAGCCTGTCAGTCAACCGATGGCAGCTCATTAGTTAAAGAATAACGCTCTGGGAGAAGAAATTCATCAATTGTGGCGTGACAACCCATCCCAGCTGGCTTGTGACCCGAGGCCCGCCCAACAAAACAGGTTCAACGCATCCCAGTTATCTTTAAGAAATCTGGTTCAGCTTCTTGGTCCTCGAGATGTCGGCTCTGGATATTCATGCATTCATGTCAGCTGAGGTTAGATGACCAATCCTGAACCAGGAGAGACAACACAATGAAGGCAGAAGTTTTATTTTAAAGTTTAAACAAGTGGAACAAAAGCTAAAATTTGCAAAACTATTTCTAAAGCCTAAAGTTTGCAAAACTGGAACTAAAAGCTAATTTCTTTAATAGAGCAAATATGCTCTATGCTGATTCCAACAGGAACAATGTTGAACAATTTTAATGGATTTGAAAAGATATCGGTGCATTTGTATGGGAAACTTAATTTTAAATCCAGTACTTAAAAAAGTGTAACTGTTTCCGATCGAGTTGAACGTTTTAAATTATGATGACGGCTAACGTTGCACACAGTGTGCAGCAGTTTGATTGTAAAATACATGAAGTAGAAACTATAAAGAGGAAAACAAGAGAGCGAATGCTGAGCCAACATTCACACAAAACAAGAAAGTTAATATCTTGTTAAGGAATAAATACCACTGGCCTCCTTTTATGCCAAAGTTTGAAATAAATATTTCTGTTCGAGCTCAGACTATGTGCTAATTTGAGCTCAGTATCTGTAAAACTGACCCTTTTTTGTGTTTGTTAAGGTGGATTAGCTTTGGTGGCTGATTTGGAACAGGTTAGGTTTCCTGCATAAGTTACTACAGTGTTAAACATAGATACTAGGTTTGTTAGTTAGCTTGAGAAGTCACTAATCCAGATTTCTGCAGGATTTTCTTGTAGTTTTCCACCGTTGGGTTGGTGTGTCAGAAGGATCGGCCACAGCAGACACGTCTCCTAAATGCCACTGAAGTTGTTTAACTTGGTCATCTTTCTTTGTCTCTCCACACCCAGCAGGTGGCTGCAGGACAATTATGTTGATTTTTTCTCTTAAAAACATTTGGTTCATATAAGCCTAACCACTCTTTTATTGAGAATAATATCTGAAGATTAAGGCATTTTTATTTGTTTGTTGGTTCTGTCTTTTACAACTCTAATTAAACATCATTTTTTCCAGATAAGATGCCACCAGGTGGTAAACAGCTGACAGCTCTGCTCCTCTCTTTACCTGCAGGTCTGAAGCTACAGTGACAACATCGATCCTCAGCTTTTGGCCCAATGTAGCTTGGTACCAAGTGTACTCATGGACCACCTTTTGCTCTAACATGGGGGTCTTTATTGACAGCCCATGTCAAGCACAAAAGGCCTATTGTGAAAAAATGATGTTTAATTAGACAGAACCAACAAACAAATAAAAATGCCTTAATCTCCAGATATTATTCTCAATAAAAAAGTGGTTCAGCTTATATGAACCAAATGTTTTTGAGAGAAAAAATCAAATGAAAATGAAGAAACAGAACAACCAGGACAGGAAACATACAGAACTGAACAATGAACCAGCAGAGAAGTGGAGTAAAGGACCGGGTTTTAAGCACAGACGATAACGGGTAACAGGTGAGTGATAATCATTGCCGACAGGTGGAGGTGGGCGGGGCAGAAAAAACAAGTGTTGACTGAGGTTAAAGGGAAGATACAACAACACAGGAAACAGAAACAGAACCAAAATGTGGCCAACAAATATAACTAACAAAAACATGAACAAAAACCTTGAAATGAGACAAGACAGATGCAAGAAAAACCCAAAACCTCACATGTCCCTCACCATGTTCTATGAACCTTTAATGGCATGGACTCCCTCAGACCCCATGCTAGAATATCAGCACAACACGACTACCATCTGTGATAGGTTTCCATGATTTTGTCATTACAATGATAGCCGAGGCATGAAGGTAGCCATGCAGGCTGTATGTCAGGGATCTTGCTACAGAAGTTTTGTGTCTGCTCAGATATATTGTGTATCTATCACACCCTGTCATGCATCCTTAATGCAGTCCTGAAAATGTTGCCAAGATCCTGCAAAGACCGTCCATGTTCTGATATCTTTGTTGTGTCAGGATCATCAGCCTGTTATGCTGGTTGGTGTAACAGCCCCATCCAGTTTGTTAAGAACCTTCTGAGTATTTTTTTTCCAGGTATCAGAGTTCAAACTGTGTCCGTAGGAATGGCGACGCCTGAAAACATGTCTCCTGATTGCTATTTAAAATATCTCACATGGTCATTTTTTTTCTTTGTCTGTCCCCAGCAGGCAGGTTGCTGCTTTGGTATTTTGGGTTTGTTTGTTTGTTAAAAATGTACTTGCACCCAAGAGACGGCTGAAAACCAATTAAAAAGGTTCTCAAAAAGTTCAGGGTTCCTGTAGTCAACTGGCACTGGATCATACATCCTGATGTGGTTCAACTGCTGAACAACTGGAAACAGACTAGACTCTAGCAGCAGAAACCAAAGAGCAACAAGGGCATCAACATTTTTGCTACATGTCCACCCCTTACTATTCAATCTGTCCAATCTGCCCCTGGATACCTGATACCTGGAAAAAAAAATACTCAGAAGGTTCTTAACAAACTGGATGGGGCTGTTACACCAACCAGCATAACAGGCTGATGATCCTGACACAACAAAGATATCAGAACATGGACGGTCTTTGCAGGATCTTGGCAACATTTTCAGGACTGCATTAAGGATGCATGACAGGGTGTGATAGATACACAATATATCTGAGCAGACACAAAACTTCTGTAGCAAGATCCCTGACATACAGCCTGCATGGCTACCTTCATGCCTCGGCTATCATTGTAATGACAAAATCATGGAAACCTATCACAGATGGTAGTCGTGTTGTGCTGATATTCTAGCATGGGGTCTGAGGGAGTCCATGCCATTAAAGGTTCATAGAACATGGTGAGGGACATGTGAGGTTTTGGGTTTTTCTTGCATCTGTCTTGTCTCATTTCAAGGTTTTTGTTCATGTTTTTGTTAGTTATATTTGTTGGCCACATTTTGGTTCTGTTTCTGTTTCCTGTGTTGTTGTATCTTCCCTTTAACCTCAGTCAACACTTGTTTTTTCTGCCCCGCCCACCTCCACCTGTCGGCAATGATTATCACTCACCTGTTACCCGTTATCGTCTGTGCTTAAAACCCGGTCCTTTACTCCACTTCTCTGCTGATTCATTGTTCAGTTCTGTATGTTTCCTGTCCTGGTTGTTCTGTTTCTACCGCAGATCTTGGATTTAGTTTTTGTTTTGCGTTGCTGCCTCGACAGCGCTTTGGTTTGTTTATCTTTTAGTTTAATAAATTCTGCGCTCTGGGTTCGTCTCCATCTCCACCGATCCTGATAAGGCAGGGCAAAGCTTAGATGTTTCTATTTGTCAAGCATTAACGTGGCAGTATCATAGTCGCTTTCACACTGAGAGAGGTTTTCCAGATTTGTTGTAATTCAGCTGAAACCGAATTAGTTACGTAGGTCACTGAGAGCGTCGCAGGGTCATCGTCCAGGATGGAGGCCTGAGGTCTGTTTCTCAGTGACAGAACAGCTGAACCAGTATTTCAGCGTCAACATTTTTCACCTTCATCAGCATGTTTGGTGCAACAAAGACCGATGGCAGCATTAGATATCCTAGAAGGCACACCTTAAAGACTCTCATTACTAACTCAGACTTGGAGACAGCAAACCTCTGCAGGTCACCAACCAGGCAGGACGGGTTGTCAGACACAACTGTAGACCCGCCCCACACCAAGATAGCTTTGTTCTGTAACTAATGAGCTGTCATCGGTGGAATGACGGGCCCACCAGTGAAGCAAAGGTATATAAACACTGCGTTCACTTATCGAAGGCATCCTTCCTCCAGCGAGAGCAGCGGCTGCTTGGATTTATCTCAACAAGGTAAAACCTAAACTGTCGTTCCATCAGTCAACTCTTCGATCCAAATGAAGAAACTTTTAATGCTAAAAGAAAAGGCAGAACAATCTAATCATTTGTGGACAAATGTCTTGACTGTTTCCACAGATGGCGTCAGGTCTTCTCTGTATGTTGCTCCTGTGTGGATTGGGGATCGGAGCAAATGTGAGTTTGCAAAAATTCCTGTTTTTCTTTATTTTCTGTTAAATTAATCAAATATAAACATCAAGATTGTCTTTGCTGGGTTTACTACTTTATTATGATAAGAAAACAAGGCATTAGAGAAAAACAGTAGCCCACAATTTAGGTTTTTAAATATAGTTTTTAAGAATACAAGTTATTTCAATGGTTGTTAAATATACTTTTATAAATTAAGCAGTTGTTGTTATTTTGTTAAATGAAAAATACATATTAGCCAAAAATAAAAACCTCTGTGTTGCATATAGACCATGAGCTGCTCTGATTTCCAAACATCAGCGGCAGCCACAGATAAACTCTGGTCAAACTCTACAATGAATCCCTTTCTGACTCTGTTTTTATTTGATTTTCATTTAATGATCCACAGGCACGATGCGGTCTCCAAACAGGTTGGTGCTTTTATACATTTCGAGGTGGTTAGCCCATGAAACTACAGGATGTTAAGAAGAATCCATTATTTTATTTATTTGTGTTGTTTTTTTAGGACAGATATAAATCTATTCTCTTTAGACTGTGGTGTGAATATATACAGCTGTGTTGCATCAAATACCTGCTAAGTTTCCAGATGTGTTGCAGATAATTCCTGTAAGAACTGCCCTCCTGGTTGGACCTCATTTGAGGGCTACTGTTACCGGTTTGTGGAAAATAAAATGGACTGGGCCGATGCTGAGGTACAGCAGCTGCTTTAACACTTTAATCCTCATTCTTGAAACTGTTGATCGTCAAAATCTGCTTTCCTCTCTGTTTTGTTCAGATGACTTTAGTCACAATATCCATACAGAAATATGAACACCCTGTACCCGTCTCAGAACATCTGATTTATAAGTTAGAACAGTTTAAAATAAAATATTTTTAAAGATTATTCTACCTTTCTCTTTACTGTCAGCTGCAGTTCATTGGTCTGTAGCAGATATGGAGCTTTGAGTCATTCCCACTTAGTCAACTGTGTCTGACTGTTAGCAAAATATCTCATGAAAGAATGGACAAATTTTAATGAAATTCACAGAAAGTAATAACTGAATGTACATCTACAATCCCAAAATCTAAAAAGTTGGGATAATGTCTAAAATAATAAAAACAGAATTCAATGATCTGTGAATCTCATAAACCCTCATTTTATTCACAATGGAACATAAAAAACAGATCAAATGTTGAAACTAAGAAATTGTACAATTTTTAGAAAAAAATCAGTTAAATTTGAATCTGATGTCAGCAACACGTCTCTTAAAAGATGTTCCAGATGTTTCCCTGTGTGCAGCATCTCCATCAGTCTGTAAACATCTGGACCTGAGGATGTCCCATTCTGTCTGTTCAACAGTCCTAGATGGGAGCAGATGTTGTTCTAAAACCTGGACTAATGCACCCCCATACCATCAGAGAGGCAGGCTGACCTCAGAACAGTTCTCCTCTTTGGTCCAGAGGAGACACATCTGTTCACATCTGGCTTCTTCTTTGCCTAATAGAGCTTTAAGCAGCATTTGTGGACGGCACGGTGAACTGTGTTTACAGACAGTGTTCCTGAGCAGAACAGAACCAGAACCAGCCTTGACCTTTGACCTCAGAGCCTGGTGAACCTCTGCCCATCTTCAGCCTCTAAATGCTCTTTTTATCTCCAGTCCTCTGAATTAACCTCATTAGTTCCTAAAAGCTCCTCCAGATGTTTCTGACTTTTACAGCCTTTGTTGGAACAACTTCTGACAGACGTGTTGCTGCCATCAGAACCAAAATTACCTGATTTCTTCTTAACATTTGTACAGTTTGATAGTTTAAACATTTAAAACATTTACCATGTTCCATTGTGAATAAAATTTGGGCTTTTTTTCCTAACAGGGATTCTACGAATGACTAATTTTTGGAGTCAGTCCAGTTCAAGATGGCCACCACAGCTATAAATGGCTACTACTCAGTTTTACAAATATTGAGCTGTGTAGTAGCTGGAAGTCATCCTGAACACAAACTCCAAACACTACACCACTTTTTTCCAAAACATTTTGAATACTCAATATAATTGTTTTTATACTGATGCCTGATGTTTTATTGGTCAGAAAAGCCCAACAGCTGAGCTCTACAGAGCAGTATTTTGTTGATTTGCGTTTCATCTTTCCCATCAGAGTCGCTGCAACTCATTTGATGGAAACCTGGTTTCCGTTCTCTCAAAAGCGGAGTATGACTTCATCAGGGATCTGATCTTCAAAGCGTCAGGAACAAACACAAGATGCTGGGTTGGAGCCAACGATGCAACAAAGGTGAGGACTGTGTGAAATCAGATTTACCTGTTATTGAATATTTTATATTCTTTTTTAGTACCCAACTCCTAACCAGTCATGAAAGAGTGACAGTAACAAACTGCTGGGAAGAAACTGTTGCTGCTGAATTTTAAAATGTGATTTTTCTGGATTACATTAGAGCGTGTTACATTGGTTGGTCTATAATGAACAAGTCTGCACTGTTGGCATAAAAAGAAAGACGTACACTGACTTTTAAAAACTTCCTCTCACAGGAAGACCACGGGATTTGGAGTGATGGTTCAACATTCGACCCCAACTTCAGCTTCTGGGGCCCAGGGGAACCAAACAACAAGGATGGGAACGAGAACTGCATGGAGATCAACCTGAATGGTACAAATGACTTTAATGGATTTTATCTGTTTTGTTTTAATCTTTTCATCACCTGTCCATGTTTGTTTGTTAGAAGAATATCTTTCAACCAGAGGACAGAATTTATGAAAACTCTCAGAAAGTAATTATTGTCTGTTCATCTTTAACTGATTAAAATTTGGAGTCAACCCAATTCAAGATGGCCGCCACAGCAGTCATAAAAATCTTTTAAACTCTGGCATGAAAGGTGGCGGGTAACATGCATTTCTTAGTGAAATTTTAAATGTGCTTTTATAAACAAACTGTCATCTTTCACGGTTAGTTTTTGATTACATTTTTTTTATGTTCTTTATGGAAAAAAAAACCCCTCCAGGTTTATAATGTTATTTCTTTGTTTTACAGGAAAGGATTATGTCAACGATATAAACTGCAGCCAGAAAAACTCTTTTGTTTGCGGCAGATACCCGTAACTCGAGTCCTCGTTGACCCGATACGCCGGACTCGATGATGTCACTTCCAGGAGGACGTCAAGCCTCGATGACGCCACTTCTAGGAGATAATTTCACACATCTGATGTCTTATAATTCAAAATAATACCTCAAATAAATGCAAGTTCTTTGCAAACATCTTTGCCATCTGTTTGCATAATTTCTGATTGATTGTCTGAGTTCGTATTAGAAATTTTACTAAAATAAAACATTTACACAGAGGAAAAACCTGCCGTCTCACACGAATGCTCTTAACGCAATCTTAATATCTTCAGTCTCTATTTATCACCCACCAACGAAAGAGGTTTTGATTGACAGCTCTGTGTGTGTGTGTGTGAGCTAACAGTCAATGGATATACGTCTACAACTGATTAAGTGTTGGAATAAACCCAATTCAAGATAGCCGCCACAGCTAATAATCTATAGCCAACATAAAAATGGCTGTAACTCAATCAATATCACAAATAATGTGGTAGTAGCTGAGAGTGATTTTTAAGTGTCTATGTGAATTTTATTTCTATTACCGGTAAACATTTAAAAAGAAACTGAGGTTGACCAACATGTTTTAACACAACAAAATAAAATCTAAAGTTGAATAAAAACCAGAAAAAAAGAACAATAAAACACATAAAAGGGCAGCAAACGCAGATAGGATCAAATAAAATTTTATGCTTTCTTTAATTCATAAGCAAAGTTAAAAAGATAAAAACTGTCTTGAAATTAAACAAAATGACTAAAATTCTGTCATTTTTCTATATAAGATTTTAATTTAAACCTTTAGAATGAAAATCTCTTTATTTATGAAACCTGGTTGTTAAATGTAAAGATTCTACAGAAAATTGTAATATTTTGTTAAATTTAAATGGTCTTGAATCCAAATTGTGGGAGTCAGACTAAAGTTACATGTTAGATTGATACAACACAGTTTATATCTAACAGCCAAATGTAAAATCTGACTTTTCAGGTTAAAAACTGAACATTTGGATTTTATTCGCTGCTGGTTAGGGGAGTCCTAAAACAAAAGCAGGTTAAGAAGATCAAACCCTCGTTTATTTAAGGTCTCCGGAGTCATTTCTTTCACTGTTTGCAATTTCCTTACACATTTTAAACAAGTCTGAGATGATTCTAACAATAACTTGGAGTGTATTCCCTAAAAAAAACAATCTTTTATGATTTATTTCTCTAAATCACCACATTGTTTTTCTAACAGGAGGTTGAATAAGTGCTCACACCATACGAATGATAAAGTTTGAATGTTATTTCAAACAACAGAGAGTCTGTCTTAGAATAACTCTTGTTAGGAAGTTGAGGTTCTATGGTTTCTCCACTTGAGGGAGTCGTGGAGCCACTCGAGGAGGACGGACCGGCTCATGATTGGACTCACCTGCAGTTCATCAGGATTGTTTGGCATTGGGTTAGAGGAGCCTTTCAACGCCTGAGTGTAAACCGAACATGGTACCTCTCTGTGACTTCCTGGAAAACCAAGTATTGAAGTTCTCCGACAGATCCTGTGTTGTTGGAACTATCTTCCACGGTTGACTGCATTCGCTCCTCTGTGAGTCCTGTCCGCCCTCCAACTCGTCCACCTGCAAACCCACCTGGACCTCCCCGTGGTCAAAACGTACCTCGGTGCTCTCCCGGATTCAGTCCAAGGACCCTGGTCCCGAGCTTCCACTCGCCTCTCCCTGACGGACCCACGGATCTCTCCGACCACTTGATCCAGTTTTCCTCTCTCCCAGACGACAATCCAGTTCTTCACAAATCCTTGTACAAATAAACATTATAACCCTTTTTCTGTTTCCTGTAGAGCAGGGGTGGGCAATCCTGGTCCTCAGGGCCTCCATCCTGCAGGTTTTCCTTGTTTCTCTGCTCCAACACACCTGATCTGAATCAAATGGTGATTAACAGGCTTCTGCAGAACATGAAGAGATAATTTAACCTCTGAATCAGGTGTGTTGGAGCAGAGAAACAAGGAAAACATGCAGGATGGTGGCCCTGAGGACCAGGATTGGACACCCCTGCTGTAGAGTATCTGCATGTGGGTCAAACTATTATCATTAGCAGAGTTTCTATGTTCACTCCCTGTTCAGATCCTGCCAAACATCTGAACACATTTATGACTTTTCACATTTGTTCCAGCTGCAGGGGTCTTTGCCCATTGTTTGTTTTCCTTGCAGGATTCTGAAGACAGGCCTTCTGCGGGTGTCGTCTTGATTGGTGCTCTGCGACTTTAAAGCTGCCATGCATGCAGCTGAGGAGAGGCTTTTCTCTCTCCCTCCTCAGAACCCAGCTGGTTTGGTTTGTATTTGGTGGTTGAGCTTGGTCAGGTTTGTTTGTTTGTTTGTTTGAGTCTCTTGCTTAATTTGTTTTTTTTCTGGGTTTTGTATTATTTCATTTTGGTTTCTATTTCAGGTATTTCCTTTTCTAGGTCTAATTTCTGCAGTATAATTTCATAAATGTATTTTTCTTTACATTAGTAAATCCTTTAATGTTACCCCACCAAACGAGCCTGGTGGACGTAACACATTTGAAACAAATTTCCTCAATCTGAGTTCCTAAAAGTCGTTCTGTCAACCATCGCACATTCCAAGAAATTCAACCCTCTTTCCTCTCTGAAGCTTCTTTCTGGCATTTCCTTTTTTGCCCAAATACTAAAGATTCACACCTGATCTTGTCCTGCTTTTGTTGTGTTTCAAAAAGACTCAACAAAGTAAAACAAATTTCATTTTTCATTCATGTTTAAATTCCAATCCTAGTGTGATTATGGAGTTTTAGTTAATCTGGTACAGGATAAACCAGAACTTTTGTTAATCGGTGTAAAAACATTTTACAACTAAAAAAAATGATACGTCCATGTATCTTTATTCTGTCATCCATTTTGGCTGGAAGTGCCATTATTTTGCTGATTAGTTTGTTCACTGAAGGATGTTCCTGCAGCTGTGTAATGAAGTAATAAAATTTCAGACAACGTATGAATGTTTGAATTAAGAAGTGACTGATCATCTTGGTGTGCCTGTAACTGCAGACATGTAAGATATGAACTCTTCTGCATCTGTGGACAAGTCTGGTGCTGACAGGTGTTTCACAGTGAATCCATCTTATTTTGATTTTTTTTATTTTTAATCTTAGTGCAGACGTCAGACAAACACCTAAATGAACAGGTGACACAGATGTTTGGGAATGACATGCATTTATTTTATCTGAATATGACATCAGATTTTTCAAAATGTCTTCCAGAAGTGATGTCTTCGAGGCTGGACATCCTACAGGAAGTGACATCATCATGTCTGGCGAGTCGGGACAACAAGGACACGTTTATGCGTCTTTGGCACAAATGAAAGAATTTTTCCGGCTGCAGTTTTCATCGTTGACGTAATCTTGTCCTGTAAACCAAAGAAAAAGAGATTCAAAATAACAGAAATTAATAACAGAGGGATCATATTATTTCTTGAAAAAAGTGGAAAATTGAAAAAAAAAAAACAATAACAATGTAGGATTAGATTAGTTTCACTCCTGTAAGGAGCTTTATTGTCTTCAATACTGAACCAAGCAGGTGCCACAAATAATGACCATCTGATGTGTTATTTCAGCTAAAACGATCAAATCAGTTCTGGAAACATCAGTTTAAAGAGCAGTTTTCTTCGTACCGCGCAGGTTGATCTCCATGCAGTTCTCATTTCCATCTACGTTGTTTGGTTCTCCACTGCCCCAAGCAGTGAAGGTGAACGGGGAACCATCGGTCCACACCCAGTACCCCTCCTGTTAGAAGAGGTTTTCAAACTTTGGCTCTTTCTTATCATGCTGATAACTCTACAACCACTCTAACAGCTTAATATTAATTTTGTTCAGAAAAAAGAACTAAATCCTTACCTCTTCTGCATCTGTGCCTCCAACCCAAGTCCTTGTGTTTGTTCCTGTAGCTTTCAAAACAAGCTCCCTGATGAAGTTGTAGTCATCGTCTCCTTGAATGGAGGTCAGATGTGCATCGAATAAATTGCAGAAATCCTGTGTGGAAAGATGCCAACATAAAACATCATCACATCTACATCACTGTGGCGTGAGCATGAAGAGCCAGTTATCCAGACGACACCTAACGATCCATCCTCTGAATCATGCTCGTCTTAGCTGAGAAAACAACAAAGAGCTCAGTTAACACAACGCCAAGATGGAAAGACAGCAGCAATGACCTTAGAGAGGCAGCTGATGCTGCCCGTTAATCCGGGAGGGGTTAAAGGTCATTAGGAGTCCATCATTCTACAGAGAAAGATTTTTTACCAGTGGAAAACATTTAAGACAGCTGCCAATCTTCCAGGAGTTGACATCCCAGCAAATTCACCCTGAAGGTCAGACCGTGCAGTGCTCAGACAAATGAGCTCCATCTCCGACTCTACAGGTCTCCATTAGCAAGTTAAAGGTCAAAGGTCACGGCTTGTTTGAAAGGGCTGCAGCAGAAAGCCTCTTCCCTCTAAAAACAACATGGCAGCTCGACTTAGGTTTGGAAAGTCTGCAAACCTTAATCAATTGAAGCAGCGATGGAAAGAAGAGTGGGTCAAAATTCCTCCACAACCATGTGAGGGACTGATAAAGTCCTACAGAAAATTATGAGCATTATGCTGTCAAATGTGATCCGCACCATGCCAATAAATGCATTTTGACAGTGTGATCTAGCCATAATACTTAGTTTTCTTGAGATAGTTAAAACTCATCTTCATCAGAAATCAGGACTGTTGGGTTGGCAGCTGATTCAAGCTGAAAATGTCCCATTGAAGAACATCCATGACTGATCAACACATTACTGTTTTAGATCACCTACAGGGGTCAGAACAGAGATACTGAAACATCCAAGTAAGTGTAACATCAGAAACAATCTCATCATCAGGAAAACAAAGCTGATTTTCCCAAGCCACTAAAGACGATAAACAATGGAGAGTTTCAGCCCAATAAACTGTGAATCTGGAGGTCCAGTCCTGGTTCTGCAGGGCCACCATCCTACATGTTTTAGATGTTTCTCTGCTCTGACTCACCTGATTTGAATGACTGAGTGATTAACAGGCTTCTGCAGAACTTGAGGAGCTGCTGCAGAGCAGAGAAACATCTAAACCATGTGGGATGGAGGCCCTCCAGGACCAGGATTGGACACCAGTGACCAACATGTCACACAAATACAACAAACAGTTAAACAGTTGTACCTCAGCATCATCCCAGTCCTTTTCATTCTCCTTAAACAGGTAACAGCGGCCTCCAAAGTAAGTCCAGTTTAGTGGGCAGAAGTCCCAAGGTTCTATGACACCAACTATGACACAAACAGAAGAAAACAGGATTTTAATGAATATGACTGATTGTGGGAGGAAACACAAATCAAAGAAATCATGACAGAAACAGAAGAATAATGAGCGAATGGTGCTTCTGTACCTACGCCTCTATTGATCTCTAAGCCTAACAACTTAGAACTTCTTCATGGTTTGAAGAACATCTTTGTGAAGCTTTTTGTAAAACACTGAACATTTTGTGGTTTTATGGAGGGTCAACACAGAAGCTTTGTGAGTCATATTGTGTTGCAGACTGTTTTAAAAATGAACCAGAACAAAATGAGAAAAGCACCAACCTGGTACTGCATCACAAAGCAGCTGTGGACGTAAAAAAGAAACAAAGTCAGAAACAAACTGTTCATAAAAAACATTTTCCATGTGAACTGCTTCAACATGTAATTGTGTCATTGATCACTTTTTATCTGAGCTGTTTGTTGTGAGCACGTGGTGAGGAGCACCAACCATATTTATGCACAAAGTTTCATTCAAATGACTTTTTCTAATACATATTTCAGGGTTAATACTGAAGAAAATACAACAACAGCAGGAAGAATGTTTAGTTTTCATCTATTTTACCAAAAATTAACATTTTTTGCAAACTTACATTTCCTCCGATCCCCAATCCACAAAGGATCAATGTGAAGACCAGACCTGACGACATCTGTGGGAACATTACAGATAATTTACTGATCAGAAAGAAACCTGAAGTCTAAATAATCTAATCTGAAATTTCAATACATAACAATAATTTAAAATGGAAGCAAAGTTCCTAAATCTGACCTTGTTGAGACGTGTCCAAGCAGCAGCAGCAGCAGCAGTAGCAGCAGTAGCAGCAGCAGTAGCAGCAGCAGTAGCAGCAGTAGCAGCAGCAGTAGCAGCAGCAGTAGCACTCGCTGGAAGAAGGATGTCTTGGAAAAGCAAACACAGTCCTTATATACCCATCTTTTGTTGGTCAACCTGTAATTCAACTGACGGCATGTCCTTAGACAAAGATTAATGCTGCAGGGGTCTTTCGCCTGTGACACTCGGTTCATGACCTGCTGAGTTTTTCTGGTAAAAGTGGTCTTGTTTGTCTGGAGGGGAGACCGCACCTGGAGCCATTTCTTCTGGCTGGTATTTAGGAATCTCACATGTGTGCAGACTGATAATGTTGAGGTGAAAACACTGGTTGGTTTACTTCATATCAGTCAAGCCCTTCTGAGAAAGGCAGCCTGGTATTTATCTGAGATTACAACATTTTGTTTGGGGTTGTTGGTTCTGGGACTCCTTGTGTCCACAGATTACAATGTCTTTAACTTTTATTCTTTTTCTACTAAATCACAACCAACCATTGATCAGATTGTTCTCACTGTTTCCTGACTTTTTGGTTTTAGAACAGCTGAAAATGTCATTAGTGTTGATGTCCTGTCTTGTTTCTTCTAGAACCTTAATTCTTAAAAAGTTGGAGTGTTGCGTGAAATAAAAACAGAATGCAATTAATTTCTAAATCTCATAAACCAATATTGATTCACAGTGAAGCATTGCAAATGTTTAAACTAAGAATTAGTACCATTATTTTTTAGGAACGCACAATAATTTAGAATCTGATGGCAGCAGCTCGTCTCTTTAAAGATGTTCCAGATGTTTCCTTCTGTGCAGCATCTCCTCTTCTTCTCCCATCAGTCTGTAAACATCTGGACCTGAGGAGAGCAGCTGCTGCAGGTTTTACAGGGAATGTTGTCCCATTCTGCTCTGATGGAGGAACAGGGATGGAAATAATAATAAAAAGAAGTTTCACTCTGATGTCCTGAGAGTTTCCACGACTCAGAGTCTGGAGAGCCCTAAGAGTGACCCAACCTGAGACCGCTGGAGCTGTTTGATCAGGAGGAGTGGACCAGGACACATGGGGACACCCGGGGACACCTGGGGACACCTGGGGACTCATAGGGACACATGGGGACACATAGGGACACCTGGGGACACCTGGGGACAAGTGCACGAGTCTCAGAGGTACAGAAATCAACTATAACTGCATCAAAAAGTTGAGCAACAATACATTAAGGTAAGGTAACCATCCTTTCAGTCAAAGCCGGTTTCATTAGTTTGTTTTTTAAAATAAATAAAATAATGACTGATTAACTGATTTTTAGTATTTTTTATGACGTTTGTCAGTTTCAAGTTATTTAACAGAACTGATAAACAGATTTGTCTGTCTGCAGTTTGACAATCAAAGGATTTTCATATTAAGACAGAACTGAAAAGTTTAATCCTTTTCTTATAAACTGTTTATTTGGGGTTTTAAAAAACAAGAAGTTCTTGTTTTATTTTGTCTCTCTGAGCTTCTGATTGGTCTCCGATCTTATCCCATTCGGTTCGTGACCTGTTGAATTTTTCAGGTAATAGTCAGTGGTCAGGAGGAATGGCAACACCTGAAGCCCTGTCTCCCGACGGGTACTTAACATATCGGACTTTTCCATTTTCTTTGTTTTTCCTCGGGTGACTTGCAGGTAGTCGAGCTACTTTGTTTCTGACAAACACACCTTGAATAAATGTGGAGATTAAAACATTCTGGTGTGTTTGTTAGTTCTGAAGTTTACAGATAGATAATGCTCTTAGGTTTTCTTTGTTTATTATAAAATCCTAACAGGCGTTTTTAGGCAGTGGCTTCGACTCAGTCTGTGGTGTTGAAGGTGTGTAGAGAGAAAACTCAGTGGCTAACGGTGGCGGGGATGAGAATTTTATTTTTTAAAAGAGTTTGACTCAAGCACATTCACTGTATTCTCCCCAGTTTATTATTTCAACCAAATATTTTAACCAATCTGGGTCAGGATTTGGGTTTTTAGTTGTGTTTTGGTATCTTGTGTGCTTGAGTTTGTTTATTAGTCCTGTTCTTGTGATCCTTGTGGTGCTCCCTGTGTTTTATTGTATATTCTCCTTTGTACATTTTGCTTCTTGTGTTTTCTGTGTCATTTCTCACCCTCCTCAGTAGATTTCTGGTCAGCTTGCCACCTCACCTGTTCCCCATCGCCTCTCAGCTGTTTGTCCTTTTCCACTCGTCCTCAGTCCTCTAAATTCAGTCTCTTGTTACTCACGCCCATCAGATCATCATCGTTGTTGGTTTTCATGTCAGTCAGGTCTGCCATATGTGATCCTTAGAGTTAAGCTTTTGTTCTAAGTTTTGCTGCCATGTTAGGTTTTTTTTCCCCTTATTATAATAAACCAGTTTTTGCTTTTTTGAAGATGAGTTTGCCCTCACTCCTGATAATCTGATGAAAAGCCTCACCTCAACATCAATAGTCCGAAGAGATAAAAAATATGGAAAAAAACAGAGATTATCCCAATGGCAGCACGACAGCTTCGGGGTTAGCACTGTCCTGGATTCCTGGTCCTGGGTTCAAGCCCTGGTTTGGACCTCGGGTCTTTCTGTGTGGAGTTTAAATGTTCTCCTTGTGTTTGCGTGAGTTTCCTCCCACAGTCTAAAAACGTGCATGTTAGGTTCCTTCAGGCCTCCCTTAAAAATGGAATCTGTGATTTCAGTGGGATTTGCCTGGTTAAAAAAAGGGATAATAAATAGAAACTCTAAAACAAATAACTCATGTCCACGGTGCTGCTGCAGGTCAAAGATTCACACCTTCCTCTTCTGGTCAGACAGGCTGACACACCTGTGCTGTGTTGCTGCCGTCATATTTGATTTGCAAGCAGGATTCAAAACTTTTAACGCATGCACTCAAAACTTCTGCTCTCTTTTAAATATTCTCTTTTCTCTCTCAAATCTTTGTGTTTGCGCTCAGATTTTCTCCTCACACGCAAAACGTCTCTCTCTCTCTCACGGATCGGATCTCTGCTTTAAACCTCTCTGCTCGCTCGCAGATTTTTTCTGCTTTCTCGCAGATTTGAGCACCGTCGCCTAGCAACCATTCCAGCCAATAGAATGACAATGTTCCTCTGAGTGCACTTGATACTTTCTAGTGGGTGTGCTGGTGCTACATTGTGGTCTCTGCTTTTTCTGGGCTGCCCACTAGATGTAGGAAGAAACAACTTCAGCTTTCTGCTCAGTGTTATAACTTTCCGTCATGACATGCTTTCAAAAGAATGGCCTTTGAATTTGTTTGGCTTTTTTTCATGTTAGTGATTTTCTGGCTGGTCAAAACATAAAGAGAACTTAAAGAGAACTTTGGCCATATGGGCTGCGACCAATAGCTTTGCATTCACAACAGACAGCAGGTCCGTGTTCTCTACGTTAGTAAATAACAGCCCAGCAACATCTCCAGCTGCTACTGATCGCTAACAGCCCACTGATGTGAGGCCGGAGTATGGGGTTCCATTAGTGCCAAAAATATGTTTATGTGTCTATGTAAGGCTATATGTAGCATGCTATGTATATGTGAGGTGATATGTAAGGTGATTTTAGATACAAACTAAAAAATGGTACTTCCATGTATCTTTATTCTGTCATCCATTTTGGCTGGAAGTGCCATTATTTTGCTGATTAGTTTGTTCACTGAAGGATGTTCCTGCAGCTGTGTAATGAAGTAATAAAATTTCAGACAACGTATGAATGTTTGAATTAAGAAGTGACTGATCATCTTGGTGTGCCTGTAACTGCAGACATGTAAGATATGAACTCTTCTGCATCTGTGGACAAGTCTGGTGCTGACAGGTGTTTCACAGTGAATCCATCTTATTTTAATTTATTTATTTTAATCTTAGTGCAGACGTCAGAAAAACACCTAAATGAACAGGTGACACAGATGTTTGGGAATGACATGCATTTATTTTATCTGAATTAGACATCAGATTTGTCAAAAGTCTCCCAGAAGTGATGTCTTCGAGGCTGGACATCCTACAGGGAGCGACATCATCATGTCTGACGATCCAGGACAACAAGGACACGTTTATGCGTCTTTGGCACAAATGAAAGCATTTTTCAGGCTGCAGTTTACATCGTTGACGTAATCTTGTCCTGTAAACCAAAGAAAAAAAAAGATTCAAAATAACAGAAATAAAACAGAGTTATTGGCTTTTTTTTTTAAACTTGAAAAAATGGAAAATTGAAAGTTTTCTTCGTACCGTTCAGGTTGATCTCCATGCAGTTCTCAGTTCTGTTCATGGAAAAGATGTGAAAATTTTTAACTCATACAAATATTTGGGAACTGTGTTTGATTCCAAACTAAACTATAACTGACTGTATTGCCAAGTGAGATCAGCAGAGAGTTATCTTACTGAGGCAGATAAATTCTTCTAACATCCGTAGGGAAAATTAATGTCATTTTTAATCAGTCATTTATTGAAAGTACTATTACTTTTTACTCTTTTTTTGTTGGTTCAGTGGTCTGTCTGTAAAAACAGCCTTCATAGCATTATAAAAGGTTTGCTCTGATATAATCAGGTTCCAGCAGAGAGACCTGCAGTCCTGCTGGGAGAAGACGGTCCTTTGCAAAGGGAGGGAAACAGTTTCCACATCTTGGAACCACATCTCGTCTTCTGAATTTATTTTTATGCCTTTAAAAAACAAACTTGCTTTGACAAAACGGATGGTACCCTTAGAAAAGATTGAAAATAATCTGACCCTTGACCTTAGAGGTGAACTCTTAAGGTTTTCCACAGTGAATCCATCTTATTTTAATTTATTTATTTTTATTCTTAGTGCAGACGTCAGACAAACACCTAAATGAACAGGTGACACAGATGTTTGGGAATGACATGCATTTATTTTATCTGAATTAGACATCAGATTTGTCAAAATGTCTTCGAAGCTGGACATCCTGCAGGAAGTGACATCATCACGTCAGAGGAGTCGGGACAACAAGGACACGTTTTCATCGTTGACGTAATTTTGTCCTGTAAACCAAAAGGAAAAAAAGATTCAAAATAACAGAAATAAAACAGAGTTATTGGCTTTTTTTTAACTTAAAAAATTGGAAAATTGAAAGTTTTCTTCGTACCGTTCAGGTTGATCTCCATGCAGTTCTCATTTCCATCTACGTTGTTTGGTTCTCCACTGCCCCAAGCAGTGAAGGTGAACGGGGAACCATCGGTCCACACCCAGTACCCCTCCTGTTAGAAGAGGTTTTCAAACTTTAGCTCTTTCTTATCATGCTGATAACTCTACAACCACTCCAAGAGCTTAATATTAGGTGTGTTCAGAAAAAAACCCAAATTTGAAATAACAGCAAAGGTTTTTTTCTGTCCTGTATTTGATAATAAAACAATGATTCCCACAGAAAATGCTCACCTTTGCTGCATCTGTGCCTCCAACCCAAGTCCTTGTGTTTGTTCCTGTAGCTCTCAAAACAAGCCCCCTGATGAAGTCGTACTCATCGTCTCCTCGAATGGAGGTCAGATGTGCACCAAATGAATTGCAGAAATCCTGTGTGGAAAGTTGCAAACATAAAACATCATCATCCAAGTAGGATGAAGAAAACAAAGCTGATTTTCCCAAGACAACAAAGACGATAAACAATGGAGCATTTCAGCCCAATAAACTGTGAATCTGGACCATTCACCTGTCCTAGTCCTACAGGGCCACCATCCTGCATGTTTTAGATGTTTCTCTGCTCTGACTCACCTGATTTGAATGACTGAGTGATTAACAGGCTTCTGCAGAACTTGAGGAGCTGCTGCAGAGCAGAGAAACATCTAAACCATGTGGGATGGAGGCCCTCCAGGACCAGGATTGGACACCAGTGACCAACATGTCACACAAATACAACAAACAGTTAAACAGTTGTACCTCAGCATCA